>NW_015172576.1:52630-55349 GCF_001447785.1 Gekko japonicus
AGAAGGCTTTCCTCTTGTAGGTCTGATATTGTTAGCAACATAATAGGTACAAAGTTCATGATTCTGTAGTTCTTAGGGCAAACCTTTCAATGTCTGGGTCAGATAGGATTTTAGTTTCGTATCAGTAATGAATACTTTTGTTTAGGTAAGAACAAGCTTTAGCCGATATGCCTTAGGTCATGTCAAGTAAATATGTGACGCTATTGCATAGACACACCTTTCTTACATTTGACCAATAAGGAGATTTTTATGTAAATGTTGTTTATGTTTTTGTAACCAATTAAGCCTTTTGAATATTATTCCCATGATGATGATATGATGATGTCAGTCCATGTATAAAATATCATGTATTTCCTGAATATGTTCAGAATATGCTCAAGAAGAAGAAGAAAGTTGTCAATTTCTGGTTAACTATTTGGTCTAATTGTTTTCCTATTAATTGAGGCATGTTTCCTGATTATGCTGAGAAGAAAGCAATCAGTTTAGATGGGTCCTTTGGCCTAACTGTTTTCCATATCTCATTACAATAAAATACAAGAACTTCCTCCTCATTTGACTTCATTTTTGACATGGAATCTAATGTTTACAACAACAGTCAACCAAGTAGTAAGTTGGTCAGTCGATTGTCTGTCCTATCCTGTTAAGCAGTTAGGGGGAAAAAATTTTACAATGTGTATCCTGCCGAAAGTAGTCCAATTGCCTTCCCTAGGTTCCTAACACTATAGGTCAGAGTGGTAAAACTCCCTCACCGCTTGGCAGAACTGTGCAGGTGCTCTGGGGAGCCTACATTCACTTGCGGATAAGTGAATGGCAAGTGTGTGTGTTGGGGGTGGGGAGAGGCACAGAATCAGCAACAGCACCAGGCACTCAATTTACCCTTGAAAATAAGCCTTCATTGCTTGGAGCACGCCCAGCTGTACTTTCCAGGTGCTGAGCTTCAGTCGCTCGCACATGAGTTTGCACACCTCTTGTCGGTAGCAGCCTGAAAGGGGGGGGGAAACATTTGTGAGACAGCCAAGATATCTTTCATAATTACATCTTTATTTCCCAGTTCCTTTCTTTCCTTGATGAGTATCACACACGGTGCAAAAATTCAAACTTATCGTTGCTATCTCTCCTTATTTATAATTGAGTAGTGGTCCCACAACGTACTATGCACTCCAAAATCAGTTGGCTCCGTGATGTGTCAATCACAAGGTGTCCCTATCCACTGGCTGTGTTTGCCTGAGTTCTCTCCCACCCACTGCAGCCTAGGCCACTCTTCTCTCATTGGGCCAGCGTTTCAAGGTCATTTGCATATGCAAGCTGACTGGACTTCATTTCGCACCTCAAACTCCACCCCCCCTGCAAGACAGTTGGAACTGTCAGTTGCATATGGGACCTGCTGTATTCTGAGGTAAAATATGTCCTCACTCACAACACATCACTTCCCCTTCAAAAGAAACAAACCCAATAACACAACCATGCCATGCCACACCACAAAAAAGACAGATCACACCACAAGCAGAATACCACAAGGCAAAAAATGATAGGAAAAGGTGCCAGCAGTCACCCCATTACTGCCACAGATATGTGGCAGTCAGGGCTTCAGACCCACGGTGGGGGCTGCTGGTGAGGGGGGAGATGGAAAACTGATCAATGAGGGGGAAATGTAGGTTGATGCTTGGCTGGGAAGTAGATAGTGTTGCCAACTCCAGATGGGAAAATCCTGGAGATTTGAGAGATGGAGCCTGGAGAGGGTGAGGTTTGAGAAGGAGTGGGGCCACAGACAGGTATCTGCCCTCCAAACCAGCCATTCTGTAATGGGGAACCACTGTTGCCAATCTCCAGGTGGGGGCTGGAGATCACTCAGAATTACAACTGATCTCCAGATGGCATTGCTCCGTTCCCCTGAAGAAAATGGTGGACTCTGTGTCCTTATACCCTGCTTAGGTTGCCATGGCAAATTGATTCTGAGTGCCCAGGGCCTTGGCACTCTCCCAGAGCCTCTTTCTAGCACTCATTGTATTTATTTCCACAATGGGCCTTATTCCTAGTTACTCCATAAGGGTCAAGTTTACCTCACAACTTTTTGAAGCAATTTTGTGAACACTGTTTATCCAGAAACAGCTGCCTATGTGGAAGGGTGGCTTTTCTAACAGGAGAGTTGGCACCTTCTAGGGTGCCAGGTTCTCCCTGGTCATCTGTGGGGCATCGGGTGGTAGGTTTGCCAGATCCATGTTGGGAAACTCCTGGAGATTTGGGGGTGGAGCCTGAGGGGTCAGTGGGGCAACAGCCATTTTCTCCATGGCAACTGATCTCTACAGTCTGGGGCTGAGCTGTAATTCTGAGGATTCCCCAGGTCCCACCTGGAGGCTGGCATCCCTAAACAGCTCTCTTGCAGTGATTATTGCAAAGGACAAAGACAATACTACTCCGTCATTTTTTGTTTTTGTTCCCTGTGGTCCCTCAATATGAGGGCTCCAGGAGAATGGCAACATGTTGAGACAAAGGACGGCACTCTGCAATTCCCAAGAACTTGGCTAGATCTTGAATTGCAGAACACCATCGACCAGTTAAATATCTGACCGTGACAATTCATACTAATAATACAACAATACTTTAACATCCCTAAAATTAGAAAATAACCCTCAGAACACCATGAAAATTATAATGCCGACTGGAAAAAAATGCAGCTGTGCATCTACATAATAACTGCTACTCATCAATCTATCGCACT
>NW_015172576.1:55409-56824 GCF_001447785.1 Gekko japonicus
TCCTTCCTTTCCCCAATAGGTCTCTATTTTTTTATTTTATTTTTAAAGGAGGGGAGGTGGATCCTTGTTCCAAAACCCACTGGTTTCCCTGGGATAAACGTACGTTGTGTTTCTGCGTTTCTAGGCCACGCTTTGCCCAAGCTCTCATAGGCACAGAGGAGAGAGTCCATCTGGAGCTCCTTCTCATTTTCATTCTCATCCTCGTCACCGTTCTGCGACGGACTGGCTCCCATCATCTCTGGAGAATTCTGCAGAGATGTCAGAGGATGTGACATTTGGGAGAGGAGGGAGATACGAGAATGGTTAGTGTTTACATTTCTCTTTCCACAGCAGTTCAGGTGTCCCAGCTAGAAATGTCAATTTTCCAGAGTCACTCCGGTTTAAAGCCACTGGTTTTGAACAGATTCAGACAGGTTACTCAAACCGGAGTAACTTTCTGAAAGATTGCACTGATGCTTACAGATGCTTTCAGAACGTAATCACCACTGATAATTTAGCATATAAAATTCGATTAATGAACTTTCAAAGTAATTTTTTTTTTACTCATACAGGAATATACGCCCAATACCAGAGGAAGCCAGAGCTATGAACTGCTGTTCCTTCTGCTGCCTAAACAGCATAATCTCAAAGGGCAAAAACTTTGTCCATGGAAGCTTTGCTACCCATCAACAGGCGTTTTGCATGTTCCAGCCCTCACTTCCCTCTGACTTTTGTATCCAGCAAGGAAGAACTAACTATGCGTTGTTCATTTCTCTGTGGCAGAGTGTCCATGTCACTGTCTTTTGAGGACAGAAACGACAAAGTTGACCAGACAGGCACAAGTCAAAAGGGCAGGAGATTCAGGTTTCTGCCAGCAACTCCAAATGACTACATCAAAGTCAAAGAGGAATGGATGTAGTCACCTGCAAACAAAAAAGGCCCTATATGCACCTCTTTTGTAGATGGCAGCACTCTCTAGGAACAGAACTGCACCTTTAATGTCAGTGCTGTATGTATTTACAGTTCAAACAGAACAACATGCCTAATTCCTAACTTGACCCCAAGGCGCACATCAGAAAACCATCTAACAGGGCCACATAGTGATGTGGAAGATTTCTCTATAAATCTGGTGTGTCCCCCCATATTTGCAGACCCTCCCCCTTTTTTTTGCTGTCATCGCAGATGACGTATGGTGATGGCATAGGATTTTCAGAGGTGGCTGCCACTGCCTGGCTCTGTGCAGCAAAACATTCCTTGCTGGACTCCCATCCAAATACTGACAAGGGCCAACCCTGCTTAGCTTCCGAGATCTGACGAGACTGGGCTAACTTGAGATATCGTCAGGGCACTTTCACATTAGGGAAGGGTTTTAAAAACAAAAAAACAACCAAACCAGATCAACAACCCTGGAATCATTTCTGAGGCAGGGAGGGGGT
>NW_015172576.1:56881-131265 GCF_001447785.1 Gekko japonicus
AAGAGAAATAGAAATGGGGGGGGGGATACAGCAAGCAACTGGAGTGAGAGAGCCACCACCAATCACCTGGCCAGTATAATTTTTTTTTTGGGGGGTGGGGTGTTTGCAGCCAAAAATGCATAGGCAGCAGGAAAGGGATCTAATGCTACAGGAAACATTTGAGTTTATTTCAATGTTCCCAAAAGAGGGAATTACTTCCAGTGTCCTCATATCTCTAACGGCAGTTTGTGAAATAATTCCTAGTTCTGTTGTTAATTAAAAATGTCCCAAAACATTGGAGCTTATAAATTAATAAATCTAAAACCCAGAACGTGTGTGTGAAGTGCTGTCAAGTCGCTTCTGACTTATGGTGACCCTATGAATTAATGACCTCCAGTAACAGCCTTGCTCAGGTCAGCACAATAAATATTCAGGGGGGTAAGAATCATCCATTATCAGTGGCATCGTCAAACCAAGAAGGGCTGAAGGCTCACCTTCTTTATTATTGGAAAGATGATGTCTGCCAGCTCCTGGAAGCGATCTTCCTGCGTGGCTTTCAGCACATCAGCTGTGCACCGGAGAGCCACGATCTTGTACCCAAGGTTCTCTTTGCGGCACTCCTTAAGCATAGCCTGAAGGACATCACTGACGCTGGGCTGGTTAGGAACAGCCTTGTGTAGTTCAGCGCTGAAAGCACCAAGAGCACATGGAAGGTTATGTGATAATTATGAAAGCCCCAGATGTCTAATTTAATCCTCCAACTCCCCCACCCCACACACATATACACAAAATTTTATTTAAAGGACACAGTGGGTTATTGCTTAGGGATGGGCACGAACCTTGTCACAAACCTAAATTCATGATTAAAATCACCATGTCATAGTTCATGAACCGAGGTTTGTGCCCATCTCTATCCATGACCCTCCACATGTTTTTTTGGAGGTTCATGGGGCTCGTGGTGGGAAGCGGGGCAGGAGCAAGGGGGATCGCTGAAATGGCTTGCATTTATTTCAGCCTTACAGTTGGGCTATTGCGCCCATCAGCTGCTAGGCTGAAATAGCTGCAAGACATTTCAGTGATCCCTTTTGCTACCCCCTGCTTAGAAGAGACCTCCCCACTGCACGCAGATTCGGGAGGGGGGCAGCTTCTCCCGCCTGGCACTTTAAAGCGCCGAGCAGGAGAAACCTCCCAGCCAGGTCTGTGTGCAGCGGCAGGACACCTCCCTGCTGCATGCAGATCTGGGGGAGGGGGCAGCTTCTAGCTCTGGGTAGGAGAAGCCTCCCAGCAAGGTCTGTGTGCGGTGGCAAGAGACCTCCCCACCACACGCAGATCCTGGGGGCAGCTTCACGAACCTCACAAAATGAACTGGTATGGTGAACAGGAAGGCTTGTGAAGGTTCATGCAGCCCAGTGACTCAAGACGAACCTCCACTTTCCTGGGTCATGCATGCCCATCCCTATTATTGTATGTATGTATTGACTTGTATGTACACATACATGCACTTGCTGTTACTTGTGAACAGGGTGTGTGTCTGTGGGTTGTAACGGTTTCACTGAACTGTTTATACTCATGACCCTATACAACCAAAGTACTTTAAACTTTTTTTTGGGGGGGAACACTATTTTTTTACTTATATATGTTTAAAATACAATAAAACACTGGGAGAGGCTACAGATAACCACATTAGTCCAGAGAAAACTGCTTGATGAACATGAAAGTTTGCACATTGTTTTGTGTTATGTTGATTGGTCTTTATAAAATACTGTCCCGCTTTTCATTTAGAACTTATATGTGAGTTCACTACTCTCTCCCCTTGCCTTCCTTTAATATAAATAGGCTTTTGTATTTCCTGTTCACACTTTCCCCACACTACAGTTGCCAACTTCCAGGTGGTGCCTGGAGGACTCCTGGGATTACAACTGATCTCCAGGCAACAGAGATCAGTTCTCCTGGAGAAAATGGCTGCCTTGGAAGGTGGATTCTGTGGCATCATACCCCACTGAAACCCCTCCCCTCCCCAATCCCCGCCCTCCTCAGGCTCCACCCCCAAAATCTCCAGGTATTTCCCAACCCGGAGCTGGCAGCCCTGCCCCACATACGTACACACTTCCAGGACCTGAATACATAAAAGCTACATTTACAGTGAATCAGACCATTAGTCTACCAAAGTCAGTACTGTCTCCTCCGATTGGCAGCATCTCTCCAGGATCTCAGGCAGAGGTCTCTCACATAATTTGCTAGCTCAGTGATGGCGAACCTTTTAGAGGCCGAGTGCCCAAACTGCGACCCAAAACCCACTTATTGATCGCAAAGTGCCAACACGGCAATTTAACCTGAATGCTGAGGTTTTACTTTAGAAAAAATAACTCATACATTAACTTAAGATGATCCAAACAAAGTAAGGAAAGCAATCCCAAATGCTTTCATTTACTTAAAATTATTTGGCAGAGAATTCGACACTTTAATGATGGTCTGGCCCTGGCTGGGGCGATGGCACGCGTGCCCACAGAGAGGGCTCTGAGTGCCACCTCTGGCACCCGTGCCATAGGTTCGCCACCACTGTGCTAGCTGATCCTTTTATAAGGAGAGGCTGGGAAACCTGGGACCTTCAGCACGTAGAGCAGATGCTCTACCACTAAGCCTCTCCCGTCTATTTGGTTCTTCCCTACAAAGCACCTTTTTCTTGTTATTTTTCACTTTATTTTCTAAAACAAAACATCATCCTAAGATTTGCTGCACCAGCATATGTGTGCTTGGGACAGGCTGTACTGGCAGCTATAGCAACGCCATTTTACAAGGAGGACATTCCAATGGCACATATTTTTAGGGAAATGTAAAATGTTTAGCAATCCTGAAGACCCTTAATCTACAGTAAACAATCTTTGTGACTTCAACTGAAACAGAATGGGGTAAATAAAATGAGGATGATACTCTCATTGCCGCTGAATAGGATGCTTACTTACGGATCATTGAGACAGCTGGCAAATGCCACCCAAGCCATTCCTCCTCCCTGCCTCACCTCCAACGTTTCAGCATTCTCTGTCCTTTCTTACAAACTCACTAGAACTAATTCATTCACCACTTTTATTTAATCCCTCTTTCTTGATCTCTCCCTCCAAACCCAGTTCTTTTCTTTTAAGCTTTGATTTCCCCCCCCCCCAAAAAAAAACGTCTCCTAGTAAGAGTCCCTTGCAATGGGCCTTGGTCAAAGGGAGCTTATGTTTGTATCTCCCCTCCGGATGCAAGAGGAATACAGGGATAGCACTGAACTCCATTCACATAGCGGAGAAGTTTCCAAACCAGGCTAGCTGAAGACAACTTCTTTACCTGCAGGCACAGACGACACCGGCAACAGCTTTCAGTAATTCCTCCTAAATATGAAACAACAATTTTAGTGAGAAAGCCCGACAGCATGAAAATATATCTCTTGGACTGATAACTACTCTAGACCAGGAAGAATCAGCAAAATCATTCAAATATCATTCCAATATCACAGCAACGTAGTTTTCAGCCCCCTTTAACTTCAGCTACACACACAAACAAGTAAGGTCCTTTATTAGCGGCTGTAGATTTTCCGGGTTGGGTGGCTGCGGTCTTGGCACTGTAGAACCTGATGTTTCGCCAGTAACTATGACCGGCAACCTCAGAGGTATAACACAGAAAAATTGACACAGAGAGTACTCCCTCTCTCTGTGTTATACCTCTGAGGATGCCGGTCATAGTTACTGGCGAAACGTCAGGTTCTACAGTGCCAAGACCCACGGCCACCCAACCCAGAAAATCTACAGCAACTAATGAACTCCGGCCGTGAAAGCTTTCGACAACTAAGGTCGTTCTTATCCTGCCTTTCTCCTCTCTGTTACCCCCCCCCTCCCCAAACCAGGTTGTTTTTCTAGTTCCATCAAGCTACATACAACTTTTTTCCTCTGCAGCACTGAAGATAATTTGGAAGAAGAATCTCTCAGTGTACACTCATCCCACTCTTGGGTAAATAAACAGTTTTTGCATTTCCCCCCCTCGATTTTTGGACAACAGAAGTAACCACCGTTCCCCACACACAATCCGCTTGACAGTGACTGAAGTTTTACCTTTCCTGTCCATGTTCTTCCAGACAAGCCCTGCAACAGAGCACTGAGCACCATTCCCAGGTGTGGAGGTACCAAGGAGCCAGATTGCTTTGCTATAGATGCCATAGCAGATGCGCCTTGAGCTTTCATCTTCCAGGACTGGGACTGCAAAGCTTTCTGGGTGATGGTTATCAGCTCCTCCATATACAGTCTTATGCCGCCATAGGTGCCTACATACCAAAAGTACAACATTTTCACTGCAGGAACTCACAACAGGAGCAATAAAACTAGGTTCATGTTAAAGAACAGTTTCAGAAGAACATCTCTGCTTTACCGCAAAAATCTTCAGGTATGACACAAGGAGTGCTGCCTCCGCGATGGACAAAAAAGTGAGCTATTTCAGATTTCACTTAGAGCACCCAGAGAACGTCAGTGTCAAAAGCAAGATTCAAAAAGGCTTGCCCATTCGAGTTTAAATTGCAAAGGAAGTAATGTATTTAAGAGCTGGGGGAGGCAATTGTTTTCTTTATAGCACACACGCAGAACCATTAACTTGGCCAGAAATCTAGGTCTCGAAGTATAATTATATGTACTATGAACACATCCACCCCACATCATCATCTATATACTATTTCCCAAGTGTGCCCCTATCTGAGAATATTTAAATCTGCAGACTGGGGCCACACTTGCACTAAACAGATGTTTCTGCAAACTTGGGGGATCCCCCCTAGGTTTTCAGAAAAATCTGACAGCAAAAAAAAAGAACACTGGGGGATCTAAACTCTCCCCCAAATAAAAGGGAATTCAAAAGGGAATTAGATAAGCATATGGAGCAGAGGTCCATCAGTGGCTATTAGCCACAAGGTATAGATAGGGACTCTGGGGAAAGTGATGCTCTGTCATCTTGGTGCTTGGGAGGGGGGGCAACAGTGGGATGGCTTCTAATGTCCTGGCCCCACTGGTGAACTTCCTGATGGCACTGGTATTTCTGGCCACTGTGTGATACAGAGTGTTGGACTGGATGGGCCTTTGGCCTGATCCAACATTGGCATCTCTTATGTTCTTATGTTCTTAAAAGCATTTTCCTGCCTCTATGTAGGCAAGTATATTTTTAAAACTTAATTTAAAAAAATCCCCTTTACTTGATGCCAAATTTGCAGCACAGTGTCAACCACATGGTTCACCAGATCACCTTACCAGGCACATTTTCTTGCCATACTTCAGTCCACCGGTCTTCTTTCTCACCCTTTTCTTCCTCAGGCACTTCATGCATGCCCAGGAAAGCCAGAGGCAAGACCAGTTTGGCTTGATTCTTCAGCACATCTGGGCTGTAGCGCCCAATAGCATGCACAGTTAATGCACAGGCTGTTTTATAGACTTGCTCTGAAATGTAAGAGAGAACAAGTTTGCAGAACATGATGACTTGTAACGTTGCTCTCTTTTTAACCTCATCACTGGTCTTGATTAAACTCAATGTCACTGAACCCGCACATCTAAATGCTAGATGTAATCTGTCTGCTACTGAAAGCCCCGAGCAATTCATCTTAGAAATTCATTTCAGCAGATCTAAAACTTAGCTTATAAATGGAGGACAATCTACCTCCACTTTTTTGCAAGCATTTTCTTTGTTCCAACAGTTAACTCAGCAAAAGGGATGCCCCTTATTGCTTTTTAGGTGGGGACGAGGGAGAAGCTAAGCAAGCTGTTCACCAGTGGAATCTTTTCATGTACCAAGCGATTTGCAACGGCCATTTTATTTGAATCCTGCAAAGTAGGTCACTCTTATTCCCAGATCATGCACAAGGAACTGAACCAGGGAAACAAGTGATTTACCTAAAACTTTGCATAAATGTTTATGATTAAGCCATGAAATTCAAACACTGGTATTCCTAGGTTCCAAACTTAACACCAGCTCACTGAGCATACAAAGCAGTCTAATACAGGGTTGGATCATTTGTCTATCAAGATCAGTATTGTTTCCTCTGACTAACAGCGGCTTGCTGAAAGCTCAGCCACAGGTCTTTCACATGACCCACTCCCCGATCCTTTGGGAGATGCCCAGGACTGAACCTAAAAGGCACATACCCTCTTTCTCCATGTACCAGCTGTTCAGCTTCTGCAGTAATTTGTCTGTGCTGCTGTCACGTGATGTCTTTTAAACAAAAAATAAGAGTCAGTTTCTCAGCTCGTGAACACACAGAAGCAGAAGCAAGAAGCACCTAAGTTTCACTCACTCGAACTAGGTGTCCCATGGCGAACGCAAATGCTTTTTGTACCACATTGTTGCGATCAGTTAGCCCGCTGAGCAAAGCACTCATGAGTTTACCTGCATGAATAAAAGACACCAGTCATAAATTTATGAGTTGCTAACCAGTTTTAGTTCTTTACTTGCTTGGCCCAAAGAGTTCTACGGCCTTTGCATTAAGCTACTGCTCTCTGTGTGAGGGTCTGAACAACAACAGTGGTCAACACTGAAAGATACATTACTACTCATTGCACACACCAGCCTCTTCCCCTTATTAAACTTATGGTTCTTTCCACCCAGGATGAGCAGCAACAGGTCCTACGTCTGAGCCTCTCTTTTTCCCACTTCAGCTGATTGCTTCCATTTCCCCCCCATCTCAACTTCTACACAGCAGTGTGCAGCCGATGTACACAATCAAACGTGAGGACTCTGCCAAAGCCCCTTGGCTGTTCATGCTGCAAGAGAGGGAGCCAAAAAGGGTCTTCTGTCTGCATCACAGCTTGGGTGAAAGTGGCCAAGGTGCCTAAGAAAGGAGGGATACCCTTGGATCAGGGACTTGGATTAGGGGCCAGATGGAAAGTTTTGGAGGACTAAGTTTGGCTCTCGGTTTTTAGGTAATTGTCCCCTACTGTACAAGTAAAACAATCAATATTCTGGCCTGGAGGGCGGGGTATAAATGTGATCGATAAATAAATAAATAAAATACTTGTAAAATAGTGGCTGCACTGCAAAGACGATAAACAAGGTCATGGCAAAGGTCTTTAGTAATAGCCAAGTTATATCAGGTATTCACAAGCTGGCCCATAATAAAAGATAAATCTTGTTTTGTATCAGGAACCAAGTTTATCTGTGCTCCGTTAAGTTGGGCTTGACCTCATGCAAAATCATTAAACCCAGCTGTAAATGAAACACAATGAAGACACGCCTATCTGCAACCTGGAGGTCACAGAGTCAATAGCTCATTACGGTGGATTACGGTTAGTGTCCAGACGAAAGAAGCAAAAACTAAGGCTGATTTGTGAAGATTGTGTTTTTCAACCAGAAGCCACTGACGGAAGCAAGTTAAGCTTCTAGCTCACATTCAGAGCTGCCCACTGGGAATGGAAACTGCCGTCAAATCACAGCGGACTTACGGCAACCCCAGAAGTTTTTCGAGGCAAAAGACATTCAGGGGTAGTTTGCCATCGCCTGCCCGTGCATAGTGAAACACACACACACACCCGACTTTCTTGGTGGTCTCCCAGTCCAAGTACTAACTGTGGGCCGGCCCTGCTTAGCAGCTTCTGATAACATCCGGCCATCCAGGTCAGGGCAGCTGCCCATTACCCGGACTGAAAAATGCGGCACCTTTCGTGGTTAGACCGAACCAGGCTGTCACAGCACAGACAAACAGTAAAAGGTAAAGGTAAAGGTTCCCTTGCTCGAAAGCCAGTCAAGTCCAACTCTAGGGTTGCGGTGCTCATCTCCGTTTCAAAGCTGAAGAGCCAGCACTGTCCGAAGACATTTCCGTGGTCATGTGGCCGGCATGACTAAACACCAAGGCGCACGGAACGCTGTTACCTTCCCACCGAAGTGGTACCTATTTATCTACTTGCAATTTCTTGCTTTCAAACTGCTAGGTTGGCAGGAGCTGGAACTAGAGACGGGAGCTCACTCCGTCATGCGGAACACTCGGGTCTCGAACTGCTGAACTACCGACCTTCCACAGCCTGAAGTTCAGCGTCTTAACCACTTGAGCCACCGCAGCTCCTCAGACAAACAGTACCAGATATTAAACGATGAAACACACTCCCAGTAAAGAGCAGAGCATAAAATCAACAAATGAAAAAGAAAAGAAAAGAAAAAAATTACCCGAATACGGTGTCAAGTCTTGAGGACACTGAGTGGTCAATGATACAATTACACTAGCACAGCCACCCTGGAAAAGGTTTGAGAGAAGAAATCCGGTTATTAAAATTGTTCTGCTGGGTGAAGGTCAGGTTCCAAGGCTTCACACTTTCCCCTGGGAGCAATCCCTACTGACTTACTTCAGAGAAAATAGGCACAGGACTGGGCTGTGGGGTCCCTCGTTCTGTGAGCTTTCTCGGCCTAGGATCGGAAAGGGCTAGCCAGGCCCACCTGGTCACCACATGTTACAGCACAGCCTGCAGATGACCTCACAGTGACCCATTCACATATATATGAACCTGTGGAACCTACATACAGTGTAGAGCGTATTTTGCTCTTCAGGGCACACTTGTTTGCTTCTGGGGCCCACGTGGGGCTGCCAAGTCCCCCCAAGGGGCAGGGAAACCCCCGCCCCAGAGGCCCGTTCCCCGACGCCGGCAGATTAGGCCCCGAGGGGAACCCCGCCCCGACGTGCGCATCACCAGGAAGTGACGTTAGGATGCCGAGCACGCTGGGGGTGGGGCCACGACCATTGGAGGGAAAACTCTATGGTTTTCCCTCCGATGGTTGTGGCCCCGCTCCCAGCGTGCCCAGCGTCCTAACGTCACTTCCAGGTGACGTGCGTGTGGCATGCACGCTCCAGTCACCGCCCAGGAGTCCCCCCCCCTTTCTGAACTAAGTTCACAGGCACACTAAAGGCAATTTGTACCCCCTTTTTCTGAGGGAGGGCAGAAAGGTGGGATACAGGTAGGACAGGTATGTTAATAATAAACAGAGATCGCATGGCCAGAACTGGAGAATATTTTGTGAGTGGTTCTGTCTGTGCACACTGTCCCACAGCTGCCTCCCTGGAAGAGTAGGCCATTACCTTAGTTGCGATGCCTACTCCGCTCCTGGTCAGCTCACACAGCCTAGGCACCAGCTCCCCCAGGACTGATACATCCAAATACTGCAAGCACTGCAGAGAAACAGAGGGTGAAAATTAAAGCACCACAAAGACCGGTGACATTTTCTTTTTTTAAACAGTTGAACACAAGCTGCTTGCTACAAAGCTTAGGGCCAAGCTAGTTGTACGGAAGCAGAGGTGGGCCCTGGAGACCCGGGACACTGCCGACAAGCTGCAGAGCACTGGAGGGATTACTACCTTTGAGGGAAGAGACACACATCCGAACACACTGGATATTTGTTACCAGAACAACTTGGAGAGCATGTGCAGTTACCATGAGAGATTATCCATGGCCCACTATGTATACTTTTTTTAGCAATTGCACATCACGTGAGAAAGCAACACCTGGCTCTAAAGAAAATCTTTTTCCATATATTTATTTCCGGATGTGTGTTGTTTTACAATAGTAATATTGACCACTGAGGGGCAGAAATGCATATGGTCTGCTGGTCATAAGATATATCCATCAATTGTATATGTAAAACTTTCAGCTCTGTGTGTAAAAAGTTTTAAGAGTCTGATATTTGGATCATTTCTTTTAACCTCTTTTATCTTTTACTAATGAGTTCACCATAATAAATATTTGTATTTTTATAACTTATTTTGTTAGCTTGACCCTCATATATCACAGGGACACAGAGTGTGCCTTATGGGGGGGAGCCTGCTGCTTTTGCTCTCGCACCCCATCTTTCAGCCACTTTACCCTACAAGGAGGCAAACACGTTTCAGAGTCTCAACTGGAACCAAAGCATCCAGGGGGGTGGGGGGGAAGCAATAGACAGGGAAGGGTGTTGAAATGTCATAAGTATTCAGCATGTGTGATGTGTAAGATCATGCCAATCTAGATGACAGGTGTCTGGGAGAATGACAGTCCAGGTGACCAGACCAAACCGGTTCTGGCTGGTGTAAAGCTGAGCTGTATCAGGGTGACTCAGCAGTAAGCTGATTGGCTAATGTCTGTATATAAGTGTGTATAGTCTGTACACTGGAGCTTCTTCTTCTATATGATTGCTTGGCGAAGCACTTTCTCCGTGAGAGCTGTGTACCTGTAAATAAATTCACTGTCGAATATGAAACACAAATCATCAACAAAAATTAACAGATAACATTTGCATGCCCCAATCACCTTGCTGAATAGACACGGATCGGCTATGCTCTGCTGAAAACCTAAAAGGGCTGCAACAGACGCATCCTCCTGTCTCATTTCACTGCTGCAAACCTCTGTTGGCTGCCTTTGCCAGCTATTCAGCTGCGGTCAGGTTGCCAAGCATAGGCTTCCCTCCAAGTGTCTCATTTGTCCCTTTGGGTATCACGGAAATACGGAAGCCGGGATCTCAGTGTAAAGAAAGTCAGACACCATTTTTGCTTGCTCGTTTAAAAGGTTGCTTGAAATTCTTTAGCTCAGGCTTCAAGCCTGGTAAGGCCCTAAAATGTCTCACAGAGTGTGCTTATGAGAAGCTAAGAGGTGCATGGAATTTTCCCTAGGGACAGAGATAAGGAGACGCTCAATGTCCTTGAGTGTTTACAGCTGCCTGTGCTCTTCAGTGCCGGCCTGTGAGCAATTAGCCAATTAGTGCATTCCAGAATACTTAGCACCTGTGTGTAGGGAGCAACGAACCTTTACAGTTGTATTTAGGTTTCGATTCTCTCAGCTCACAAATAAGTATTATGGACTATCATGGTCACCCTGGTTACGAGCAAAGTTGACATCACTTTGCAGGTCTATGAGTGGTCAAAGGCCTAGGCTGCTCAGAGACCTTAATTCCTATAAAGTAAGCCTTTAGTCAGTGACTATTAGGATTGCTGGGGTGTTGGGCCTGGTCTGGTCAATACTGCATGCAACCCCAACTATTGGCATCATGCTTTGATACCACCCGGATGGGCTATGTGTTTGGACTATCTTTGTCATCTTGGGCTCTTGTACTTTTGAACCTGAAACGAGTAACCTTTGCAACTAAACTGCTTGTAAGTATTAGCTATGCTGGTGAAGCTTAGTGTTTGTTATTTTTCCTTCACTGCCTAAGGTCTTGTGTTTTACTTAAACTTGCACAATTACTTAATTAAAAAATTATATTTTTACTTTTTCTTGGTTTTGGACTTCTTGAACCTCAAAGGCTAAATCTATTGCCTTGGACAGTAAGCTGTTACTACTACTAACCTTTTGTCTTAGCTCAGTCTGTGGTTTACTCTGCAAGACTGACCTTTGTGTTAAGTTCCTGGCGAGGCCAAGAGAAGTCGCGGGGACAGTCGGGGGGGGTGGCTCATGGCCACCGACGCCGGCGGCCTTCAACTGGGTGGTGGGGGAGGGAAATCGGGCCGTGGCGTGGGGCACATCGCCGACACCGCACCGTTCAGACGCAGCGTTCGCCTCCCGCCTCCCAGCCAATGGCAGGGCAGCAGCCTTGCGCGACAGCTGGCCAGCCAATGGCTGACGGAGCGCATTTTGTCTTACGCTGCATCTTACTCAATTATATATAAGGGAGAGATAGTGATCTGTTTATCATGAATTCCTAAAATTCCCAGATTTCTCTTAAAAAAATAAGTCTCTATCCCCTGTCATCATGGAGATACAAGGGGGAAAGTATTTTTCTGCAACAAAAACAGGCTATAACTTTACTTTCTTAAAAAATGAAAGCTGGGAATTCAGTGAACCTGAAAGACAGATCACTACAATGTTATAAAGCTATAACCATTTGCTTGTTAGAGAGAACAAAAAAGGCCCTCTGCTAATGGGGAGAAAACGGCCTCCGCAGGAGACTGGGAAGATCTGAACTTTCCCACCCAAATGGGTGCCACCTGGGCTTTTCTGTGATCTTTCCTAAAACATCACTGCAAAGATCGGGGGGTGTGGGGGGGGGTGGGGGCAGGGAAAGAAATGATGCTGCAGAGAAGTGGGGGAGGGAGGGAGGAGGAAAGCTTCTCAACAGCCTTTCTGAAATTTCGCCCTCTAGAGTCGCCTGCTAAAGTAACCCGCTATAAACCCTCATAAAAGCATAGATGCTCTTGTCTCTCTCATGCCTGTGATCATAAAACAAGCCATACTGACAGAAAGGCAGAGTTAGAAATATTTCAAATAAATAAATAAAATCCTCACAAATAGGGGATGTATTAAAAAGAAAGAAGTCTGACTGGGCTTTGTTCAAAGCACCAGGGTTGTTCTTTTAATTCTTTCGAGTAAAAGAGTAGAAGTTGGCAGCATGCTCGCTTATATACCCAGTAACTGGCTTTAGAGGGGAAAGGGCAGCAGCAGCTGCTGGAACTCTAGTGGAATTAACACACCCACTTTATACACGGTGTTCTATGTAGAAATGCTCTATAAGCTATATATAGCGATTGATTCAGCCGCTCTCTAAGTGCAGCTGCTTTGGGCACAGAAAAGACATTCAGATGCCTCGTGTAAGAGCTAGTCATTGCACTGTGATAGGTAAGGAAGAATTGCTCAGATCTCTCCCCTTTTAAAATCTGCATTCCTTTTGACCTCTGTGTGCGCAAGACATAGACCATGGAAACTCAGCGCTAGACCTCAGCCTCCTTGTGAATGAGGACACAGCTGCTCAGTCCTATAGGAAGGCCTCGGTTTCACATTCCCTGGATTAGCTACTATTGCCATCACACCACCTGAAGCCAGAAAGTTGTACGGTGCTCTTTCAACCCTCCTGTGGTCCAGTTTTACAATGCGGAAGTGGCGAGGAGGAGGAACATCCATGCAGTACAGCTCCCCAGCCCTTCCCTTTGTTTGCAAGCAAGGGGTGCTTGCAGAAATAGAACATCTGCTTCCTTTTCTTTGAAGATGGACTGGACTATTTTCCCCCCTTGGGCTTCCTCCGGGAGATCTAGAGAACAGTTGGGTCCCTACAGGGCTGGCTCACTCACTAGGCGAACTAGGCACTTGCCTAGAGCGCACTGGCCCTTGGGGGCGCCAAACTGGCACCCGCCCCCCCACCCCCACCCCGCTGTCCTGGTTCAGCTGCAAACACTACTGAGTTTTAAACATGTTATGATCTTTCTGATGATACAGACGCCAATTCCACCAAAAAACGTAGCCCTCTAGGCACAGAAGAGTCACTCAGCTAAGTCAAAGAAGAACCTAAGTAGGGGGGCTAATACATAAGGACACTCAAGTTGCAACTGACTTATGGCAACCCCAGCAAAGAACTGTCAAGGCAAGTGAGAAGCAGAGGTTGTTTGCGACTGCGAGTGCCTTTCTTTGCAGAGTCTTCCTTGGTGGAATCCAGATGTGCAAAGCAGGCAAAGTTACAAAAGCAAAAGCGAGTGTTAAGAGCATGGGTGCCAGGGGAACGGGAGGTCCGGGGTACAGATCCAATTAACGGGTTTGAGCCATGGTGGGCACATGGGGAGGGGGGGGCACCAGAAGGGATCCTCGCCTAGGGTGCAAAATAAGCTGGGGCCGGCCCTGGGTCCCTACCACAGTAAGACACAGGGAGGGGGAAACAAACCTACCACAGACTGTTTGCAGCATTGTTATGCCACTTTTCTGCTATTCTCCAGCAACAGCAGGCTCAATTTCCCACACAAAATGAACCACTGGACTTACCTGAAGGTTTCTTCTCTTCAGTGGGGCGAAGTCATCCAAAATGGTTAGGTCACACCACCACCTCCTGGAGTGAGAGGAGGCATGACCTAGCCCGTTTAGATGACTTTCCCCACTGAAGGAGAAGCATGAATAAAAATATACCATACTCAGCTACCTATCGCTATCATTTGAAGGATTAAATTAAACAACAACAATCTGTTACGGACCTCTTTAAACTAAGAAATGAGGCCCCTGCTTTCAACTAAGCTACCTACCATATTGATTGTTTCCATCATGAGAGAGGATTTAGCAGCACTGAGTCTTGCATAATCCATTGCAGCCTGAAAGACACACACACATCACACAAGTTAGAAACTAGAGTTAGAAAGGCACCCAATGGTCAAGGTGAACCTGTTCAACAGAAAAGAAGGAGGGTCATTTTATCAATCCCTAGAAAGCCTGAGGAGTACAGGTCCCAAAAATAGGATTTTTTAAAAAAGAATCAATGGGAGTTATCTCAAATCAAGCATTAAACTCAGAAATGCCTGAGACGCATCTTATGCCCTTTTCAGACTCAAGAGGCATTCTGAAATAAGGCTACATGATAATGTGGAGTTTTCCACAGCTGATTTTATAAACCCATCAGCACATTGTGTTTGGGCCTTGGAAAAAAACTCTTGACACATAACCACTGGTGCCTGCTTTTGTTTACCTATATAGGAAGCTATGAAACTTCATTGC
Organism: Gekko japonicus; assembly: GCF_001447785.1. Taxonomy (NCBI): domain Eukaryota; kingdom Metazoa; phylum Chordata; class Lepidosauria; order Squamata; family Gekkonidae; genus Gekko; species Gekko japonicus. The sequence goes on from NW_015172576.1 coordinate 71,281, forward strand.
AAGGTTCAACATCTGTACTCACCTTCTCTTGATCTGTAGCACGAAGGCTTAAGTAGTTGAATACTTGGGGCTCCAGCACACTCAGTGATTCCAACAAAGCTGGAATGAGTTTGGGAGCATGTGGCTTTAGCATGGCCCCAGCACTTTTACTGATCTTCACCAAGGTATTAACACTGTAGCAGAAAGACAGGGGGGGGGGGGGGGGGGAAGGCAGATAAAAAATTAACACGCAACGTAACTCTTTCCATGCACCGGGATTACACAAACAGATCCCCTGAGAGATCAGAACATAAAATCTCTCTCAAGAACTACATGGAGCTTCATTCACGGGTAGAATCATAGAATTGGAAGGGACCTCCAGGGTCATCTAGTCCAACCCCCTGCACAATGCAGGAAGTTCACAACTACCTCCCCCACACACCCCCAGTGACCACTGCTTCATGCCCAGAAGATGGCCAAAAAAAACAAGCCCCCAAAACCCCCAACCCTCCAGGATCCTTGGCCAAACTGGCCTGGAGAAAAAGTGCTTCCTGACCCCAAAGTGGTGATCAGCACTTCCCTGGCCATGTAAGAAAGAGCCACGAGAACTAAGAAGGCTCTGAGTGGCGGTAATGCCCAGGGATTCCTGAGAACCCCCTTCTAAACCTCTCTCAGTGCCACCACTGGTTCCCACTCACATCAACCTCTTCTGACACAGCTCAGTTTATTCTCACATTTGAAGCAGCAGAGAGAGACAAGAAAGCCGCCATTTGCCATGAGGTGCTGAGAAAGGGCTAGAAATGGTCTCTCCATGGTAAGTGTTTCAACCCCAGCTTGGGGGGGGGGGGCAAAGCTGTGAGGCGGGCAAACAAGGAACATACCTAAGGGTTCGTACTTCAGTTACTGTACTCATCATCCCTTTATCAAGAAGGCACGGCAACAGAACAGCTATCGTCCTCTGGCCTGAAGCTCCTTTTGAAGGGTCACACATCTTCACACATACCTCAAAACAAAAAAAGAAGACGCTCAAATGGAACACCCCCAGCTTCTTGAACTAAAATTCATGTCCCTGTGTGATGGTTCAGATGGAAGGCCAAACCACGATTCAATGCCATGCGGATGAGCCCTGTGCTCACAAGCTCTCTCCCCCCTTCACGGAGCTCAAGTCAATTAATAGCTTCGACTCAGGCCCACACCACCACAATCTGGCATTACATCCAAGTCCCCAAACTAGTACTCTCCCTCCAGGTCAGGATTGCAAATCAGTCTGATTAGGAGGGGATGCACAAACAAGAGGCTGGTAGTTCAGATGTCTCGTGAAACAATGGGGTCCGAGCTAAAGTACAAATCACTGTAATAAGCGGGCAAGGAGAAGGGAGGGAACCTGCAAGCACAGGACTCATTCGTACGTCGCCAGACCACGGTTTGGTACTATCTCTCTATCATCCTTCTGGGTTATATTGAGGAATTGCATTAGTGAAATTCCACTGATGGCAATGGAGTGGCTTTAGTTTATAAGGAGGGAATTAAAATTTACCTTACTTAAAGTTTTCAGGGCTAATTCAGCTGCTTTTCGAACAGATTCCTGGAAAACAAAAGAGGGGAAGATGCATTTGGTTTTGCTTAACAATTTCAGTCACTTTATGATAATACATGTTTCATTCTCTTTCTGCTTCGCTCCAGTTTCTTACCTTAGGATCCAAAATGAACTCCAATGAAAATAAATTAACATAGGGGGTGCCTACATGCAGCTTATATAAAGTACATGTTTTCCCACCCTGTGGAACCCAACAAAAAAACTAAAAGGGGTTGTTTCAAGAACAGGATTTATGTGAAGACAGAGAATCCTAGTGGTTCTTTTACCAAGTGCAGCTTCAAACTCATCAACAAACTACTGTACAGGCAGAAACCCTACTGCAATTGTGTATGTTTGCGCAAAACAAGATTTTTGAGACCCTGCGCCTACCAAGTATTACTCAATCCACCAGTGTTTCCGAAGCACCCCTCAAAAATCAAGAAACACAAAGTTCAGCATGGCAGGTTGTTTATCTTTAATACACTGAGAAACAAATGACCTGTTATGCACAAGATCCATGACTGGGTTTCCCAACAATGGGAGGACAGGGTTGTAAGCGGCTTTGGGTCCCCACTGGACAGAAACGCATAGTATACATATACAAATAAATATTTCATGCCTTTAGTTCAATACAGCTCTGAATTTGACAGGCATAACCCCAAGCCCCTCCCCCTCTGACCTAGATTGTTCCCACCAAAACGTCTGTTAGCCCTGTAATGGGGAGGGGGGATACACCCACTGACTGTATTGGAAGAAGGGAAATATTCAAGACTTAGGGTTGCCAAGTCCATCTTCCACCCCCAGCAGGGGACTTTGGGGGCGTTCCTGGAGGAGGCGGGGCATCTCCGAAGCTGCACTTAAAGGAGCCGGCGTTTCCCTTTTAAATGCAGGAGCCGGCGTTTCCCCTTTAAGAGCAGCCACGTTTCCCTTTTAAGAGCACAAAGTTGGCATTTCCCTGCAAGCTTGCGGAGATCAGGCTTGGGAGGAAACATGGGTTCCAAACACTTAAAGGGAGAGAGATGGGTGGCTGTGGGTGTTGGGGGTGGGACTTCCCCTGCCGGCCATCTGGCCGGCGGCGGGTAGAACCCCCTCCAAAACGGGGGACCCCTGGCAAACCGGGAGGTTTGGCAACCCTATCAAGACTTTAGTCAGGAACTGTTTTTGAAGGCCATGACCTATATTCCCTGCAGAGAGGGTGAACAACTTCCCCTATAAAAAGCAGCTTTATTTTTAAGTACCTTAATGTCATCTTGCACTCTAAAGAGAGTCTCCCAGATTTCTGGAAGCTTATCAATAATGTCGTCCAAGGGCCTTCCTCTTAGCAAGTCATTCAGTGCTAAACAGCTGCGAAAAGAAATGTTGTTGTTATTCTGTAGTAATGTATAGTTTGGACCAATTCAACAATCAAAAGAGAAAGGTAGTTTTCTCAAAAGTTACGGAGTAAGTCTAGATGTTATTGTTGTATCTTTTGAACGGCTTCTGGCAAACTTGGAGTGGTGGGATAAACATATCAAAGGTGTAAATAAACAAAAAAACCTTTAGACACTCGCTCATTTAGACACTCCCTCATTCTCTCTTTTAGCCCCCGCCCCAATCACTTTCACTATATTAGTGCCTACTTTAAATATTCCTTCTCCCTATCAAAACTGACCTTAGGATACCTGATCCCCATCCTCACATTCTAAGGGAAGACTTTCAGGGACCCTGTGCTATGGCCAGCCCAGACGTAACAGCAAAGTCATTCTGGGAAGAAGCATGGTATCCTGCAGCTTTTAACTATAACTAAGAGAACGGGACTGTTAGATCTACGCTGGCTCTAGTGGATGCTTTGATTATGCATCCAGGTGAGTCTCACTAATTGTTCAGTCAACAGCAGCTGAAATTCCGCAGCTGGAATTCAAAGGTATACAGCCAGCAGTTCTGCAATTCCATCTTCTGATGACAGCTACTGAACTAGACAGAACACTTCTATCCCACCCTTCCTTCACAGAGGTCAGGACAGTATGCATGGTTCTTACCACCTCAGTTTTATCCTCACAACAACAAGGTGAAGCAGGGAAAGCTGAGAAGGTGACAGACCCAAAGTCACCTAGCAAGTTCCATGGTTAAATTCATTCACTCCCTCTCCTTCTTCCATACCCACATGCCCTTACCCAGATCCTACTGTTTCAGGGGTTCTCAAAGTTTTGGGGGTAGGTTTTTGCCTGGCAGCATGGGAAGATGCAGTAAAAATGGAAGCCTCAGAAATACCCACACAACCCTGAAAACTCCACATGCAGCCCTTTTTCTCCTATTTTACAGAGCAGCTTATTTAATGAAGCATTAGTGTTCAGTGTCAACATCTGAATTTTAGCCGATTCAATATGTGTAGTTTTCCTTCTTCTCTACTAACCACTTTTGCAGTGGGATGTAGGCATACATTCCAGTTCAAGAATCTTTGTCTTCTCTTTTCTTACATTTCTATCCCTTAGTTATATATATTTTTTAAAAAAAACTTTAAAAACCTAATACTGGAAAGTTACATGTGCATTTTCAAAACTTTCCCAAAGCAACACTGTTTAACTATAGCAAACAGTTTCAGCAATACCTGGACTCTCGAATCCGCCACATGTTGCTGGTCAGGTTGTTTATTAAATCATCAAGGATTTCTTTCATATATTTATCTACCTGAAAAGAAGGAAACCAACTGTAAAATGATCACTGTCTCCAAAGCCACAACTCAGTACATATCACATAATGAGCCAACTGCAAAGTACAACTGCAGAGAAACGTAACAAACAAATTAGCTCTTCCAAAATCTTTCCATGTGAATAATAAAAGTTGACGATCTAAGAAACTCTATACAAAAAGAAGAGACCACCAAGGAATAATGTGTCAAACAGAAGAAACAACTCAGGGCTGCTTCTTCACAATGATTTCCCTACATCAACAGTGCTTGTGTGTACAAAAAGTTATATACAACTTCATATGTGGGAAACACACATTTTGCCTTGTACATCAAAGATGGGAAGCTATAGCCAGTCACGTGATGATACAATGAAACAGTCACATGTGCATGACAGTATACCTGAAGCATAAAAGCTGATCATTTTCCTACACAGTTACTATTATTATTCAAGGCAAGAGATGTTCAGAAGTGGTTTCCCATTGCCTGCCTCTGTGTCATGACCCTGCTATCCTTGGAAGTCTCCCATCCAAATACTACCCAGGGCCAACCCTGCTTAGCTTCTGAGATCTGATGAGATCAAGTTAGCCTGGGCAATTTTAGGTAAGGGCAATTTTAGCATAGAATACATAAAGTACTACCCATATTTTGTTCTAAAGTGTTAATCAGGGGGAAAAAAGGTCAAAGAATGAAACGTAACGAGCCAGGCAACTTTTCAATATGTGTGTGCGCATATGCAGATCTCATTCCTCTCCAAACAGGTTTTTTCCTCCTCCTCAAGAATCTCCAGCCATGCAAAACACCAGAATGGACATTCCTCTTGTTCACTTACTGCGGATTTGTCTGTCACTAGAGCATTCCAAATGCTGGTCATAGCTTGCCGAATCCCAATATTGGGGTCAAACTGGTAACGATAGAGACGAGGAAGCAACTGAGAGAGGAAAGGAGCCAGTTGTTCCCCAGCTTTGGTAGCAATCACATTAAAACCAAAAGCTGCTCCCTGTGAAAACACAACAATAGAAAACATTGTTGAAACCAACCACTATGAGTATCATTTAGATTAATGTATATACATACTACACAGATTACGTGGAAGGGACTGGATGATATAAAATATTCAATAATAACAAAATCCCCATCAGTATGATGTGTAGAAAGGTCTGTATATTACAGGGACCTTGGGGGATAAGTGTGTACGGGAACACGTTTAAGTATGAATCACAATAGTTTTGCCATAAGGTCTTTGATAGGAAGACTTTTTGGTCCTTTCCTTAGATTCTGTGAGGATGGGATTCAGCCCACCATTCAGAAACAGGAGGTCAAAAGTGACTCTGAATACACACATTTTGTTGGATCCCACAGAGGAATTCTGTGCACTGGGGTGGGGAATTTAGACCTCCAACTCTCCCATCATGCTATTCCAGGGGGGTGTATCTGCTCATTTTTCCCTGAAGAGCAGCAATCTGAGCTACAGGGGAGGCAAGGAAGTCACAGTCCAGGTATAGAAATCCCTTCCATCCATGGAAATCTTCCCTGGGACCCAGCCCTTTACACTGCCCCTGTTTGGTTCATTCTGCCATTTGCTCTGCAACAGCTACAGAGGCATTACCTTCCGAGAGTTCCACATTGCATGGTGATTAGCCAAATTCATGAATTTGTACACCAAGTCTGGCTGGTTGAGGTCACTAGCAAGCGAACAAAGCTCCTGGTAAGTAGAGAGACCCTGGCTTGGGAAAAAAGAAAACAAAACTGGATGTAACGTTTGGAGGGAGGACTTGCAGGGGGGGAAATGGACATTTATTATCGACTGTATCCAAGTTATCTTCTGGACATAAGTTATGTGGAGCAGTTAAGTTAAAACAGTTCCACAATAGCATAATATTTTACCCACAATGCTAATGGGGGGAAATCCACAGTAAAATCTCCTGAAAAATTCAAAAGCTTCAGAATGTATGGAATTATTGCTTGAGAAAAAAGATCCAGGAAGGATTCCCGAAACAGTTAATCCAAAAATGTTATTCTATCACTGAGCTTACCCATCTGGAGTTTTGCCAAGGCCAGATCCCTGGAACACCACAGTTTCCCCAGTCACTTCATGCCTGACTCTAAGAAGGAAAGAAAAAATGTGCTTTCATGTGCAAAATCCTGAAAGCCAGTGACTTTTTAAAAAAGTTTTAAATATCTTTTATTAAAATAATAAATATATAATAACATTAATACAATAGTAACAATGTGAGAACATGAATATGAAAGAAAAATAATATAATACACATGAATTCATATCAGATATCAAAACATACAAGAGTATATAATTAATCTTATATACTATGCTTACTGGTTAACATGGTGATACAGAACCTAAGCATCATTTTCTTATATAAATGAAAGCTTAAACTTGCTCCATTAGTGTATATGATCTGACTTATTAAAAAGTTTTTAATGGAGGTTTGGTGCTGAGAAACTTAAGAGTTATGATATGTACGTATAGATTGAGATTAAATTATTCATAAATTTAAAAATCATAAAGCAACATAATTCCCCAACACATTGTACCCTAGATTACTGAGATGATATAAATTGCAAGGGAATAATTTTAGATCCTTATGACATTACAATGTCTCTGTATTACTGCAGAGGGGGTGAGGAAGTGAACGTTCAATTGGAAGCACTGTTCAGAATAAATTTTTGGGTTTCATACCCATTCATGTATCTGGAACCATTCAGAAGTACATTGGTTTTGAAATAAGAAGTCTAAAATGGGAAACCACTTCAAAGTTGGAGTAATTAAAGCCAGTGACTTGATGATTCTTGGCACCAACGAAGTTACCAATCAGCCCTATTCTTACAGACTAAGTGTCTACTGATATATTTAAGAGCACCACCCAACAAACCTTTACATTTAAAGAGGTTATGTTCAAAGTTCCGCCTCTTAAATGGCTTCAGCCACTCCCTCATCCCCACACACCTTCCAAGCATGAACCCCGCAAAGAATAAATATACAGATACCTTTTGCCAGTCATTAGAGTATCAACAAGTGTAGTGACCAGTTCCTGTTGATCTTGTTCACTCCCAAGCTCATATACCAAACCAAGCCCTTTTGAGGCAACATCCTGGCTGAGTTCTAGAAGAAACATACCAGAAAACCTGATTACTAATAAGAAACTGTATTATATTTAATTATTACAAGTTACTGAATTCATAACTGGCCCAAGAGTCAGGGTTCTTTTAAAAAAATTACAGAAACTCTTGAAACAAGCTCAGAGATTCTAAAGGCAACCACAACAGCTTTCAGGTTCTTTCTGGAAAGCTGTCAAAATTTAACATTCTACAGCATCTTTCTAGAACTGGCTAAGTGCCACCTCTGGAGCAGGGGACTGATAAAGAGAAGGGCTGAAATGAAAGGAACAATAAACCAGGGACAGATATAAGAGACAGCAAATTATTCAAGTGCTCTTCATCAGCCAAAATGGAAAGGCATTAGTAGTACACAGAAATATACTGGTTAAAACATGAACGTGTTATAGTCACTTCTGAGAGTGGCGTCAGAAAACTGGTGGTACCATCCCAAGCAGTTATACCCCCCCAAAGTCCACTGAAGTCAATGGGCTTAGAAACCTTTGACTTCTGCTTAGGATGCCCTATATATGGCAGATTCCGAAGCTCCATATGTGTTTATTTAGGTTACTTTTGGTCCACCTTTCTCCAGAGTAAGGTCAGGGTTCCTCTTCTTTTGCAATGAAAGGGAATGCTCCCTGGTTCTGAGAACTATCCCCCTAATGCTTACACAGAGAATTCCCTTGGGGCAAAATCCTAGACAGCCACAGCACAGGAGAAGCATAAACAGGGCATGAAGTTTTTGAAATTCTACACCTGATGGGGTAAGTCAGTTTTTGGTTTTATACTTGGATGTTCAGCCAAGTGACTGGTAGCAACAAAAAATTTCAAAGCAACTTTGACTGTGTTAATGATCCCCCCTCCCACTTCATGCTATATAACTTGTGGCTTTGGTGACCAGTTAAGGTCTCTGTTTAAGACACTGACCCAACAAAAGCTATTGTCTATTTCACTGTATTTAGTCACTGAAAACATTATGTCAACAGTTGTTGACACCTCTCCCCCCTCATGACGAATTAAAACACAGAATATTAGTATTTGAATAGCTCATTTTTCAAAAACACATTTTGCTCAGGATGACTAATGCTCAGCGGGATCCATTAATGTTACAGTGGATATTTTATTGTACTGCTAAATGTCATACATGTTTCATTTTATGTGGGAATTAACTTGTTGGCTGAATTTGGGAATAAACTTTTAAGCAATTATTTACTTGGATCAACTTTGGATAAAACCTGTAACCTGAATTCTAAATCCGAATTCCAGGAACAACATGCACCAGTTAACATCTAATTCTGTATCACTTAACACAGTATCGAACTTCACCGTCTCCAAAATAAGTTCAAACCGAAATTAAAATAGTAAAATAACTAACTGCATTAAATGTCACTTTTTCTTCCCATCTTCAATACCTGAAGTTTACTTGCATTTCTGATAAGGAATGGCATGTTTCAGTCAAAAGGCAAAATCAGTAAATGCAGTTCTACTTACCGTCACTATCAGACAGAACAGAGACAAATGCACTTTGAATTTCCTTGAGATGAGACTACAAGAGGGGAGGAGGAAACAAACAATCAAAAAAGAGGTCTTACATTCTAGGACAAATTTCCTTTAAAAAAAAATTAACAGTCGATTCATACAGTCAGAATGCGTTGTTTCCTGATACAAGTTTGAAAACTTTCCCACTCCCCAAATCCCATCTTCAGTCTGAAAGGGAAGGGAACAGTTCACTCAACAATGAGGTCCTGCATGTATATCTACATGCCATTTAGCCAGGCTTGACAATTACCATATATGTGCAGTTCAGATGACACCCAAGGGACTTCCTGTTAGTGTACATACTTTCCACCTGGGATCGTAGTGGACAGATTTTGCAGGAGGCAACGGCAGCCACAGATCATTGCTTTCTTCTCCTCTCCTTGCAACAGGTCCATACAACCCTGGGAAAGTTGATTTCTGGGGTCATGGGACTTGCAGTGACAACTATGTGGGCCAGGAGACTGCAGTGGAGAGGGAGAAGGGTGCAAATTCTAGGACAAATTTCCTTTAAAAAAAATTGTCGATTCATACAGTCAGAATGCATTGTTTCCTAATACATGTTTGAAAACTTTCCCACTCCCCAAATCCCATCTTCAGTCTGAAAGGGAAGGGAGCAGTTCACTCAGCAATGAGGTCCTGCATGTATATCCACATGCCATTTAGCCAGGCTTGGCAATTACCATATATGTGCAGTTCTGATGACACCCAAGGGACCTCCTGTTAGTGTACATACTTTCCACCTGGGATCGTAGTGGACAGATTTTGCAGGAGGCAACAACAGCCACAGATCATTCCTTTCTTCTCCTCTCCTTGCAATAGGTCCAAACAACCCTGGGAAAGTTAATTTCTGGGGTCATGGGACTTGCAGTGACAACTATGTGGGCCAGGAGACTGCAGTGGAGAGGGAGAAGGGTGCAAAGTTGCACTCTACTCCTCCTTCTGTCAGCTAAGAGGGCGATACCCTCCTGGTTATTAAATCACATAGGTCCTGTGATCCCAGGAATCGACTTTCCCAGGATCAGATGGAATTGCTGGGAGAGCGGGGAACAAGATCCCTTGATCCTTGTGCTGATGAATCACAAGAACTAAGCCAGTATCTGACTAGGTCCAAAGATGAACAACACTTGCGTCCAAGTCAGCTTGTTTGCCACTGAAGGAAAGAGAGTTGACCTCACTCTGTAAGATTTGAACACGCAAGTGCCAAAAAGTGCAAGCATTTTCTAGGAAAACATGCCAGATATTCAGCACTGTGTAAATGTGAGTTCTTCAGTGGCATTAGCCATCAGCTACAGTAAGGGAAGAGGCAGCAACTCATCCCTTTATACCAGTGGTAGCTTGTAAACAGCTGCAGTCACATTTACAATCAACCCAAAGAGCAACATTTACTTCCAAACCTGGCATGAGGCCTGCATCTAAGGGAGGCTCCCAGCTTATTTGTTCTCCTAGCAATGGCTGTTTCAAGGTGGGAACCACTGGTCAAAAACAAGCCCCACGGGGCAAGGGCCTTACCCACCTACCCTGCCCCATTTTTCAGGAGCCATATTAGGGAACCACGCTCAGAAGAGCCGCAGGTGTCAAAAAACCACGCAGGGCTCCTTAACCACAGAGTATCACTGCCTCATACAGTTACTTGAGTTTTGGGAATAGGGAACCACGCTCAGAAGAGCCGCAGGAAAGAACCACGCAGGGCTCCTTAACCAAACCACAGAGTATCACTGCCTCATACAGTCACTTGAGTTTTGGGGAAAGGTGCTTGTCCGCAGAGGCCAAAACTTTCCTCTGCTGTTTCTGCTCAGCAATACACAACAATTCAAGAACAACAGAAAGCCAGAATATAGAAGGGAGAAAGGCACAAAAGATGAGAAATGGGAAAACAGCAGGAAGAGCTCACCCAAAAAAGACACTTAAAACCGAATCGGAACAAACATAAAAAGAGAGATCGCCTCATCTTCCTACCTTAATTTCTTTGTGCGTGCTCAGCTTCTTCACCAGTGACAAGAGCCAGATGCAGGCGGCCTGTCGTATGTGAGGATTGGGGCTGCCAATATGTTTATTCAGAATGAGATCCAAGACCCAAGGAACCACATCATTAACTTTCACATCTATTGCAATTCAAGAAATGGGAAGGAGGGAGAGAGAATTGAGACACGATTATTACAGAAAGGGGAAAAAATGGGGAATTTGATCAGCACTTATTAGGCTCCAAGTTATTCAGTGGTATGACCCTTGTCCGAGATGCCTTTAACCAGGCACAGGAAAAGCTACAACATTTTTCCAGGAGTTATAGTGGGGGAATAAATCAGGCTTGAGCTATCTAGGACCTGAGCAGCTGAATACTCTTGGAAGCATGGACGGCTTCAAAAGGGAATTAGATAAGCATATGGAGCAGAGGTCCATCAGTGGCTATTAGCCACAAGGTAGGGCTCTGGGGCAAGTGATGCTCTGTCTTCTTGGTGCTTGGGGGGGGGGGGTCAACAGTGGGAGGGCTTCTAATGTCCTGGCCCCACTGGTGGACCTCCTGATGGCACCTGGTATTTCTGGCCACTGTGTGACACAGAGTGTTGGACTGGATGGGCCTTTGGCCTGATCCAACATTGGCGTCTCTTATGTTCTTACTGGGAGTCTAGAACACTTTTAACTGCTGAGGACATTCTTGACAGGGGCTTCAAACATGCCCAAAGGGTGAGGCTGGATCACGCTAGAGTGGCATGCCTACCTTGTTCCCTGAGGCCACTGTGTGCCTTTTGTCCCCTGTCTTCTACAAGAAAAGGCAGAGAACTTGATTGTGTCCGAGTTGGCAGCTTGCAAATTTGCACATTGGGTGAAAGGGGGCTTTGATGAGGCAAAGCATGTGAGCTTAAGTTATTGCCCCTGAGTAAAACTGAACATGGGCTTAAAGATTCATTAAATCAGGTGCAATATGAAACAGTTAAAAAAACACTACCCAAAGTAATATTCAAATGCTCAATTTAAAATAAATCACTCAGTCTTTAGCCAGTTCTTAAACCCATGCTTAGCTTGAAACCAACCTTCACCTAACCAGATTTTCTTTCACCACAAGTGCAAATTTATAAAGTGAAAATTAAGCTTAACCTATCACCTGCTCCTGTGCACAAACTTGGAAGGCCCAAATACATATATTTGGATGTTTGGCAAATGTTCATTTCCAGCTTTTTCCTCCTATCAATCGTAAATAAAATCTCCATGGCACTATCGTAAGGACATGGAATTGAATGCAAGCTTACTTCTGGAAAGGTACGAAACATTTGGGATTAGACAGTAGGATTGAGGCAGGTGACAGAGGCCATTAGCTCCCATTGATATCAGCCTGTAACTTATTGAAGAAAAAAGGGGATAAAACATTGTGCACACAACTGACTGAGTAAACCTTTTCTAGATCTTCCCACACTCAGACTTACCAGCCGGAGGGGTATACTCTTCTTCAGCTACCATCCATGCATCGCGGGCAGCTACGGAGCTGGTTCCTATTGCGGCACTGGTTATAGCTTCTCCAACAGTGAACTGGAGTTCAATTTGCTTGGCCTGAAAGAGAAAGCAGGGAAAGCATTGACCGTGCTCCTTAGACAAGGCACCAGCTCCAGATATTACAGAATGCCAAAGGAACAAGGGTAGCAAAGGCTTCTTGGATGAGGTATTCAAAGCTGTTCAGAAGAAGCCATCAACTCCTTCTAACATTTAAACCAACTGCACTTCAGTGCCAAGTCTCCCCCACCCCAATACAACTTCACAGTTCTCACATGTGGTTTGGGGGAAATGGCAGGGATTTTCCACCTAGATAACTTCTCAGAGCAAGAAAGACCCCTGAAGAGAAACAAACCGTTTGAACAGAGGCAAATGCAGACAAGTTGGGAGCTGATGAAGCACAGTGCCAAAGGCCGCAGTCCTAAGAGCACTTTTCTGTAATCATATATATGAAGTGCTGTCAACACAGAAAGTACTGCATACATAAATGCTACTTAATTATTACTTGTTGGCTTCAGAAGAGAAGAAGTACACGGGATTAGAAACCTGTTTAGTGAATCCAAGGAACAATTTAAAAGAAAGAGGCACAGTGCCACGGGGAGTGGAACGTGGAAGGAAAGAGGATAGATCTGAACACTATTTCCTGGCTCAACCAAGAAGCAAAATCAGAACCTTAAAACTCTAAACAGCTGATGATGTTCCTTCAAAACATCTACATTTACTGTATCTGAAGAAGTGAGCAGTGACTCACGAATACTAATACCCTACCACAAATTTTCTTAGTCTTTAAGGTGCTACTGGACTCTTACTTTTTTCTACATTAACTTGTTAAATATACAAAATCCAGAACACACGAAAAGCAAAATTAAAGCTGCATTTTAAAGGGCAGGACACAGTACCATGTACCCATTTTAGGCCAACCCTTCTTAATGTATGCAGCATGGTATTACATCATTACCTCTACGGAATCCATTAGTCCTTGCAAGAGTAGCTTCTGGTGAGGAAAGTCTCCATCTCCCACAGGAAAGTAACCAAGTGTCTGTATAGCTCGTTCTTTCATCTGAAAGAGACAGACAACCTTATTTCCCTACTAGAACATGGCAGACAACTGAAAAAGGAACTTAAAGTACATCAAATGTACATTACTAGCTATAAACGCTGTGTAAGAAACCAACACAAATACAACATTTCTGATTTACTTCCATCTTTTCATGTATTCTCTCAACACCCCTTATGTGTGAATTCTTCCCCTTCTCCCCATTTTTGGTGACAGCCATGTATTTCTGTGTGCAATAAGTATTAATGCTAAACATGGTCAGCTTAAATCAGCCTGCAAACCCAGTCTTAGCCATGATTGCTAACTGCGGTTTAAATATAATTCTGGTTTAGGGAGCACATCTGATCTCTTGTCCAAACCGTGAACGTTGTATCTTTCTATAATGTTCCTTCATACTGAACGCTACCACAATGCAAAAGTAGACTGTAAGGCTGTAGGCAGATCCTGTTATTTCATTCTAACATGAAATGCTCAGTTTGCTAAAGCCCTGGATAATTATCTATATAGTCATATCCCTATATTTGGCACTTCACACAGTAATGCAAGTTAAAAAGGCAGGCTAATGCTCTGAGGAGCTTACGAACTACATTTCAAAAGTATGGACAGCAACAAAGTGATGACTGAAAAGAGTAGAAAGATATGAATGTGTGGATATTCAGTTGGCATTCAGGCTAGGAAATGTGGGTTTTGAAGAAGAACATGAAGGTGGGACATGGATATCACTACAAAGGTAGCCTGGGATAATTATTGTGAGAAATCCCACTCAAAACCAGCCTCAAATACATCCCTTTAACTAACCACCACTATTAGTTAGACTGAATTTTCAAAAGCATTCCGGATTGAACTCCAATGGCCTACACTACCATGTCTGTCAAAACTCAGAACTGAACTGATTTGGTCAAAAGCTGCCTTCTAGCTTATGCTGATTTCCAGGTACTTTCATTGTAGATGTATCATCAGTAGCTGTGTTTGCACTAAAATGTGACATCATCCAGGTACTTTCATTGTAGATGTATCATTAGTAGCTGTGTTTGCACTAAAATGTGACAAACTGGTATAAAAATTGAATTTTTAACCTTTTCTTTTTTGACAGTTTTGTAAGCTTCAATTTTTGCCACAGAACGACTATTGGAATCTGCTTCACATGGATAAAATTTGTTTTTAAAGCACACCTGTCAATAAATCTTACCTTATTAGTTTCTTTGCCAGAAGGAATCCTGGCTAGTAAGCTTTCTACAAGATGGAGCTTTGTGAAACCAGTACCTTCATTAGGGATGGGCAGAGGGGCATTCCTACTGTACAAGCAGCTATTGCCAAAAGTGGTGAGGTACTATCTAAAAAAGAACCTATGGAAAAAGCAAACAGGTTAGGTTAGAATCCCACCTTTAAAAAGCCAATGCTTCACATTTCAGAAGCCTCAAAGGAGACTAATATAACACTCCTATGCAGAATTTTCCCTGATTTCCCTGTATGAGCTTTGGTGACTCACTGCTCACTTCTTTAAGTACAGCTACAATGTGAGTCACCACCCATTTCATCAAACAGAGCCAGAATGTGAGTCCATCTGCCCCATATACTGGAAAGTGGAGTGACTTCAGATGCCATGATGCAAATGACAACAGCAGGTGTGATTGGACCAGGTGCAACATGCAGAGAGGCAAGGGGCACGGAGAAACAAGCACCAGCAATGAGACAGGAAACCCAAGCCTCAACCCAATCCAGATGGACACACCATCCTGAGCACTATCATTAGTCGCAATCCAGCAGTTACTCTTTCCAATCTCCCCCCGAAACACCCCTGTAAGATAACTGCCACTCCTAAATCAGCAATTGAATGTCCCAGCATGTCACACCTGGTCCAATCACACCTAGTGTCATTTGCCTGCTGATGTCATTCAGCCTCTGAGGTCACTCCACTTGCCAGTCTATGGGGCAGATGGACTCACATTCTAGCTGTGTCTGCAGAAGTGAGTGATGACTCACGAAAGCTCACACCCTGCCCCAAAATCTGTTAGTCTTTAAGGTGCTACTGGACCCTTACTCTTTTCTGCTGCAACAGACAGACTAACACGGCTACCCATTTTGATTTTTCTTTATGATACTACAAAGTCTTGTTACCCTCTCAACACAATTTTAGTCTGTTTTTATTGTCTGTGGTTCTTTGCTGGGCTGGGTTTTTAATGCTGGATTTTAATGAATACCTTTTAATCTTTTTATTTTATTTTATTTTGTAAGCTGCATTAGGCAGGTTCTTGGAGAAGCAGCATAATTTCTTTCTTTAAAAAAATTTTTTTGCAGGGTTACCAAGAACAAAACATGAATTGGCAGCTGTCCAAAAATTAGTACTGTCATAATTGTGTGCCTGGATAGACAACACCAACACATTTCTCCTTTCTGGAACACTTATCTGTTAGATGTATTTTCATGTTATGAAGCTAGAGAAATCTAGCATAAGGACATAGTCGTGTGCCGTGAGGCCCACTCCAGAAGGAGTCGCTGCGGAAAAAGATCTCCGCCGAGATACCGTCGCCTTGAAAATGGAAAGAACCCACCATGGAAAGAACCTTGCTGTTCGGGTGCCTGGTAGGCATTCACCCCTCCCCCTGCACTGTGGCCCTAGTCAGGATGATTTAAATGTCTCTGTAAACCGCTACGAGCCCCCAGGAAGGAGCGGTATATAAGTTGAAAGTATAATGTAATGTAATGTAACATACACAACGAATAGGAAACTCTGATCAAGAACTGAGTGCAAAAGCACCAAACAACAATTGCACTAGTCCCAATCAATGAGCTGGAGGAGCACACCACTATGTTGTGAGAACTTTGCGGTTGGCTTCCCAAGACTGTCAACAATGTGGACTAGGGGTGAAGGCAGTGAACAAGGTCAGAAGAGAAATTTCACTCCAAGAACCGTGATGAAATCAATGAGAGGGTCCAGAACACAAGCAGAGTTTTAAAAAAGGTACAAACTGACCTATAGTCACTGTTGTTGACTTGATCAGCTGATCTTGCTCTGGGACAACAATAGTGTCTGGCTGGTCAAGGTCATGCATTTCTACCATCCTGGCTTTCCTCTTTGACAAATACCGTCCTACTGTGAATCCTAGAGCCAACAAGGATCCATGTTGCATTTCCAGATTCTACAGGGAGAAAGCCAACATCTCAGAAGGGACATTCAGTTCACATAAAACATCAACATTTAGAATGGTATGAGTAGTCCTGCAAGGAATTCGTACACAAGTTTGACGGTGGCACCCCTGCTAATGTAGTAACTGGAAGAATTCCAACCAGCTTCAATGGGGTTAATGTTTATACCTTCCCAGTAACAGAGGATAAATATTTGCTCATTTAGGTCAGCAATCCTAAGTAAGCATCTACATAGCCAGGCCCGTAGCTAATGTGGGGCCCATGGGGCCTGGCCCCCTAGTGTTCCTTTTGGGCCCCCTCCCTCCCAGGCTGCCCCCAAATTGAATTAATATAATTAACTTTGATTTATAATTAGCTGTACCTCCCCAAGGCCCCCTCTCGAAAAAATCCCTAGCTACGGGACTGTACATAGCCCATGGCGAAATCTACGGATAACTGAATGGTGGCACCCAAAACTTGTTCCGTTTTATTATTAGTAACTGTTGCCAAATGGGGAAAAGGCAAACAAAAACAGAAGTATATATTCAAAATATCTGATATGCATTTAAATAAACGAAGAAATGCAAAGCAACTCCTCAGTCTCTAATCATTACGGAGACATAGTTCCAAAAGAAGGGCCCTCTACTCATGGAATAGAGGAAGAGGATCCCCAAGTTTCCAATGAACCTCCTTTCAGTTGCAGAGCTCCATGCTACATCCCACACTGTTCCCAAAGGTCCCCCTAGGGCTGCCAAGTCCCCCCGGGGGGCGGACTTCCCCCCGCTTTGGTGGCCAGATTTCCGCCGCCGCGGAATCGGGCCCCAGGGGAAACCCCACCCCGACCCCCCCGCCAAGAAGAACGCACTTGGCAACCCTAGGTCCCCCCAACCCTCAGCTATTCAAAGGACCCTGAAAGCTGCAGAAGGCTTTTTTTTGGGGGGGGGACATGACTATGAAGCCTTGATGAATGAACAGAGGTCTGTATACTTTGAACTTAACTCATATGGCTAATCCCCTTTCCAAGCAAGTTTCTGTAAGAGCCCTCACTACGTCCATGAGCAGTCAACTCCACCATTTAATTACTTGCTGACTGAAGAAGCACTTCCTTTTGCATGACTTGAATCTATTTGCCCATCTGTTTTATAGAGTGCCTCTGAGTTCTAGTACAATGGGAGAAGAAATTCTTTGTAGCCACTTTTTGCAGCCCAAAAGTAAATTTATAAACCTCTATCATGTTCCCCTCTTCCCCTTGGTTGTCTTTTCCCAACATGTTAAATTATTATTAATAAAAACAACATAAAATAACAAAAAAGCAAAGGTAACTGAAGTTACATGATTGTCCTTAGCCGTTTTTATCAGCTGCTGAACAGATGTCTTAAATTCATTCTCTGACACGGTCGTCAAAATTACTGAATAAAATAGAGCAGCCAGCTCCCGCATTTCTTCCTTGTTCGTATTCATAAGACTCTGTAGTGGTTAAATGGGAGGGGGGGTATTAAATGTACATTGACATTGACTAGCATTTCATGAATAAACAGATGCATTCAACTATCCAACAGTCCTACTTGGGATATGACGACATCACAACCATCCCCAACGTTCTAATTGTAGGAGAAGAAAAAAATACAGTATGGGAGAATTCTGCACAATCATTAATTCCTGCAGCCCTATCTACCATGTCTGTGACACGGGACCCACTAGCACACCTGTGTAACACGCAAGCAGAATGGCAACAGACACAGCATGGAAAACAAAAATATCCAAGCCCTGACAATCTAATAGATTAGTTGTTCTACACTAAAACTATTGAATCACAAAAGCTGTTTTCAGTTTACAACATTCTTAAAAGGCATTTTCACGATCTCTTTTAGTTGTCCATTATTATCTTTCAAATTCTGATAGGAGTGTTCTTAAAGCCCAAGGTCTAACCTTGATAACAATATCCCTATGAAATTTAGAGAGAAACCTCACAACGAAGAGATAATGTGCCAGTGCAGACCTACAAAAGATCCCCTTTTAATGATAATTAACTTAGTCAGCAACTACCTCCCCACATCCTTCCCCCGACATTAGCACCAGCCTTAACCACAGTTAATGCAAACCAGGGCTCCAGTTTAACCAAGATTTAAAATTTTTATCTGTTAATGTATTTTATGGTTTTGTAAAATTTGTAATGGCCAATGGCGAAATCTAAATACAATAAATTCTACTACTACTACAGTTAATGCAAACCTGAGCTCCAGTTTAACCAAAATTTGAAATAATGGTTTTAAAAGCTGTACATGGAAACATGTTCCTGCACACAGGTCTCCTTCATTGGACTGTAGCAACTCTATTCAATTTTAACCTTTTTTTCCCCTTCTAATCATTTTTATTCTCAAAAACCAGTTCTGTTGGAATGAAATGCAGCATTTACTGAGATAAAGCCACGTATCTTTCATAACTGTTTAACTTACCTTTATCCAATCCATTTTGTCTACAAATCTTGCTGCTAGTTTCTCAGGATAGACTGAGACAACCTCCAGGAGGCAGTACATTACGGGCAAACCTACATTTAAAAAAAAAAAGAAAGAAATAATATCAATTTGTACACTCACTAACAGAGGTATCTGCTAATAAAATAGTTTTGCCTTAACTATCTGATCTTATTTCTTGCCTAAAAAACAAACATGCCAATAACATTCCAAACATAGTACAAAATATTATGTAAGGGTGTGGGGTTTTTTAGTTAAGGCTGACGTGTACTTTGCAAGTCAAGCCATATGGTAAAAATAAGGAAACTGATTGGAACTGAAACCCGCATCAGAACAATTTGCATACTTAATCTGAAACATCAGGGGCGAGAAACATACTTCCAAAAAAAGCCATGAAATCTAGGATTCTCAAGACACTAAAGAGAAGTCTTTAGACAGATACTTGGAAGCCCAAGCAGCCCAACTGGGCAATACAGAGACTCACAGAAAGATCAGCTACAACATCCAACATGCATAGCATTTCACAACTCAGTACTCATGATGCTCTAAAAAGACTTCCACACTATTTGGAGAATGTGCCCAGCAGTAACATCTTTAAAAGATGCACTCTGAATAACAATGACACTTTGCATGCACTGACAAGTCACTTCTGCTGTTGCTAAATGCTTTAGACACCCTTCAAGTGAAGTAAGAAACAAGCAGCTGAAACCAAGCCAAATCCTTCTGTTCATGACATACATCTCACTTGGTTCAGGCAAAGGGGGGGAAATGCAGTCCAGAGGCAAAACTGGATCACCAACCTCTGGAGCCCAGAAAATATTGGCATCTCAAGGTCAAAATTCATTTGATATTGGAATTAAGAGGCGTAACTGTTGAAATAAGCAAAACACAGTCTATGCCAAAATTTGATCGTCACAACAACAAGAATTGTAATTTGTTGTTGAAGGAAATGACAAACACATTGGATCTCCTTTTCCTCCCCTGAAGACAAGACACTCCAAAATTACATGGCAGAAGAAGCCACACCATCCTGGACTCACCCACACAGAACCCAAAAGCAGGAAAGATGGAAGAATGACTGGTGCAGCTGCCAAAATCCCGCGATACTGGAAGTGATGCCACTTCCGGTGTCGCTGTGATGAGAGGAAGTGATGTAAGAGGGGGTGGGGAAATCCTAGAGTGCTGGAGGCAATGGAAGACATGCTGTACAATAGAAATGCAAAGTACCATTGCATATACAGTTACGTCCTGAGTCTTCTTTTGGAGGGGAACGGAACACTGGACTTACCGTGAAGGTTCCTTCTTCTTGAGGGCGAGGAGGACACTGGTACGGTTGGGTTCCTCTTCCCACAATCCCTGGAGGCAGGAAATTAATTGCACTTTCCATCTCCAGGGTGGGAGGAGGAGCCCACTCTCAGTCTGGGGACTTCCACAGCTGATAACACACCACAGTGTATGCCAAACAAACAGACAGACAACAAGGTTTACATAATCCTATGAAATAAACCATAAAGGTAAACAGGGCTTTTTTTGTAGAAAAAGTCCAGCAGGAACTCATTAGCACAATAGGCCACACCCAACAGGAGAAACTCATTAGCCTATTAGGCCACACCCCCAAACGCACGGTACATTAGCATATTAGGCCACACCCCATGTGGCTGCGGGGAGCCCAGGCAAGCCCCCCCTTGAAGGGAAGGGAAGGCAAGCCGGCCCTTGGACAAGCCGAGGAGGCATTTAAATGCCTCCCTGATCCTTCCAGGGCCCCCCCTGGCCCGCCCATCTCACAATCGCCAGGGGGGTCACTCTCCAGGCCTTCCCTCTGTAGCCAGGCATGCAGAGGGTTTGGCTGTAGTGGGCGTGGCCAGCTCTGAAGCCAGCCGGAACTCCGTTCCTGTGCGTTCCTGCCCAAAAATAGCCCTGAAGGTAAAGATAAACTGTTAGAACAGTGAAAGAACAATTAACATGGAGATTGGCAGTCAGTCACCCTTTAGGCTGAACAGAGACCCTCCAAACTAGGGTGGGTCCAGAGTGCCCTCCTCACCCTCGAGAAGGAGGAGCCTTCACGGTAAGTCCAATGTTTTGTTCTCTCTCAAGAGGAGGAGGACACTCTGGCACGCTTGGGATGTCACAAAGCTCAAGCATACCTGAGACACTGCCAAGCATGCAGATAACAGTAGAACTAGACCACTTCTTGTAGGACTCTCCGCCCAAACGCTGCATCAGCCGTGGTGATAACAGTCCATCTTGTAGTCCCTGATAAATGTTGACACCGAGGCCCAGGTCTTCCTGATATCTGCAACAGATGCCTTTGTGTTGAATGCGGATGACGTAGAAGCACTCCTGAGCTGTGATTCCCCCCTCTGGGACTTGGAAGGCCCTGAGATTCATATGCCAAGGAGATGCAGTCCTTCAGCTACCTGCTCAGTATAGCCTTAGTATAGCCTTTTGACTGCTGGATGGAAAACCACAAAAAGGGAATCCGGCTTTCTAAATGGCTTGGTCCTTCTGATATAAATGTGAAGTGCTCTGCAAAGTGAGTGCCGATTCTTCTCCCTTAGGATAAGACGGCTTCAGGCAGAAGGAAGGCAAATATATCTCCTGCGAGCTGTGAAAAGGTGTGTCGACCTTTGGGAATGAAGGTGGGAATCTATGCGCAGAACCACCATGCCTTTATGGAAGATACATAGGCCTTTTCTGATGGAAAGAGCACCTATCTCTGGGACCCGTATTTCTGATGTAACAGCTACCAGGAAAAGTACCTTCAGATTAGGGAACTTCAGGGTAACCTCCCTCAGAGGCTGAAATGCAGGACTGGTTAGAACCTGAAGAACGACATGAATTCTCCAAGAAGGAAACCTGTGCGCTGTAGGGGGCTGAAACAAAGTAACGCCCTTCAGAAATCTCTTCACCGCTGGGTGCCTGGAGAGTGGTGCACCGCTAACTGAAGACAGTACAGTGCTCAGAGCAGCTACCTGGAGACAGACCTAAGAGCAGCTACCTGCTGTTTGACCCTGAAAGACTCCATCCTGTAGGAAGAACAATACCTGAGGAAGATCCAGGGTGTCTGGATTGCAGGTGTTTCCTCTTGCACCATCTGACAAAAGCCATCCAAGAACTGTTGTAAACTCTAGAAGTGGAGCTTCTCCGGGCTGCCATCATGGTCTGAATGACCTGATCAGAGAAACCACTTGCTGCTCAATCTCTATCCTGTGAGACAAAGTCCAGCTGGGTCTGGATGACAGATGGGACTCTGGGTTAGCAATACTGGGCAACAACGGATGTTCCCGTGGAGGTTGATTTCAGCAGGGTGGAAAAACCAAGGTCTCCTGGGCCAGAATGGGGCCAGGCAAATCAACTCTTCCTTCTCCTGCTTCACTTTGTTCAGAACCTTTGGAATCAAAGGTATGGAGGGGAAAGGCTTAAAGAAGGCCCGATGGCCAAGGGGACATCAGAGCGTCCACTTGTTCTGCTTGTTGACACTGGCATCTCAAGAAGATTCTGAGTGTTGGCATTGGTTGGGGAGGCAAAGAGATCTATGCACAGTAGGCTGAAATGTAGAACCAGGGGCTGGAATGTTTCCTGGCCGAGGGACCACTCCCCCTGGTCAAGCCTGGTGCGGCTGAGCCAATCTGCTTGAACATCTGCTATGCTGCTGACGTGTTCTGCTCTGAGAAAGGCCGGATGTGGTTCTGCCCAGGACATGAGGCTAGTTGACATGGTCTGAATGACCTGATCAGAGAAACCACTTGCTGCTCAATCTCTATCCTGTGAGACAAAGTCCAGCTGGGTCTGGATGACAGATGGGACTCTGGGTTAGCAATACTGGGCAACAACGGATGTTCCCGTGGAGGTTGATTTCAGCAGGGTGGACAAACCAAGGTCTCCTGGGCCAGAATGGGGCCAGGCAAATCAACTCTTCCTTCCCCTGCTTCACTTTGTTCAGAACCTGTATGGAGGGGAAAGGCATAAAGAAGGCCCGATGGCCAAGGGGACATCAGAACATCCACTTGTTCTGCTTGTTGACACTGGCGTCTCAAGAAGAATCTGAGTGTTGGTTGGGGAGGCAAAGAGATCTATGCACAGTAGGCTGAAATGTAGAACCAGGGGCTGGAATGTTTCCTGGCCGAGGGACCACTCCCCCTGGTCCAGCCTGGTGCGGCTGAGCCAATCTGCTTGAACATCTGCTATGCTGCTGACGTGTTCTGCTCTGAGAAAGGCCGGATGTGGTTCTGCCCAGGACATGAGGCTAGTTGACTCCTGCTATAGCTTCTTGGCTCTGGTGCATCCCTGGCAGTTCACAGGCGCCTTGGCCATGGTGTTGCCCGTCCATATGCATATGTTCAATTGAGACAGATAGTCTTGGAAGGGGAGACATGCCAGACGAATTGCATGCAGTTCCAAAAGACTGATGCTGAGGGAAGCTTCTTGATGGGACCAGGTCCCCGGCACATGGCCCAGTGCACAATGGGCTCCCCCAACCATCAGGCTGGCACCTGTTGTGATCTGTAGGTCTGTGGTCACTGAATGTCCCAGAGTGCCTGCTCTTGTGAAGGGGACCTTGTAAGGAGGTTATCAAGGTAGGGATGGATATGGATTCCTTTGAGATGCAGGCTTGCAACAAGTGAGATGATCAGTTTTGTGAATATCCGGGGCACAGATGGCATGGCCCTGAACTGGAAGTGGTTTTGACTGAAGGTGAATCTCAGATACTGTCTGTTCTGGGTTGTTATAGGCATGTGAAAATCTGCCTCAGTCTAATTGACGGAGGCCATTAAGTCCTCTGGCTGTGGGGCTTCCACAATGGTCTTCAAGGTCTCAATTTTGAACTTCCTGCACCTGACAAACCTGTTCAGGAATTTGAGGTCAAGGATAGCCCTCCAGTCCCCATTCTTTTTGGGAACTATGAAAAAACTGAGTAGATGCATAAGAACCTTTGTGGCAATGGCACAGGTTCAATGGCGGCAATCTCTACCAGATGTCCGATGGCATCCTTTGTGTGCTGTCTCTTGATGGGACAGTGAGGGACTGGTGAGCTCTGGAAATCTGTCATGAGGCGGGGTGACAAATTCTATTGAATAGTCATGGGTTATGATTTCTTTTACCCATTTGTCGGTGGCTGATAAGGAAAGGCCAAGATGCCACATGAGACTTAGAAAGGGAGTCCACATTCCAGGGCTTGAGCCCAGACCCATAGCTATGGTGGGGCTTTGGGGGGCTCCGCCCCCTTTCTTAAAGACACAGCCCCACAAAAATTTCTCCTGTAAATGCTTTTCTCAATCATTTAAAAACATTTTTAAAGGCATGTACTCCTTTAAGCAGAGTAGGGTGCTGTAGTTGACTAATTCTGCACTGAGCAAGGGGGTTGGAGCAGGTGACCTCTAGGATTCCTTCTAACTCTGTGTCAAGAAACTGGTCTCCTTTAAGAGAATGTTTCTGCCTAAGTGTTAGCTTTCTTGACTAAAGAAGTCAAAACCCCCACCTGCCGGCTTGTTATCAGAATTGCTGCTTAGGCTGGCAGAAGTGATTAACTTGCAGCAGCTGAGAACTTTCATCTAAAGTTGTTGACAGCTCGCAATTTAGAGATCTATCCTGGTAACAGCTTTCTATTGGCTATTGGCTTTTCTTTCTGCACTGAGAACTTCAGCCCCACCAGAAAAAAAATTGCCCCACAAGCCACAAAATCCTGGCTATGGGCCTGCTTGAGCCAGAGATGTCTTCTGACTACCACTGTGAAAGCCATGGCCCTTGCTGAGAATTTGATCGTGTCCAGGATAGAATCAGACATGAAGGCTGCTGCCCTCTCCAAATTGTCCATATAACTTGACAGGCGCTGATTTAAATCTGGGTATTCTTGGGACAATTTATGAAGCCACATGCATGAGGCTCTTGCCATCAGAGAAGTGGCAGCAGAGGTTTTAACGGAGAGGCAATGACCTCATGGGCTCTGTGGAGAGTTCAGACACTTTTTCGATCATTGGGATCTTTAAGGGTTCCCTCTCCCTCTTTTGGAAGAGCCACCCCTGATGCTAAGCTAGCCACATGAGCATCTACCACCGGAACTTTCAGTAAGCTGGTTACTTTGGGAGGAAAAGGGTACGTTCTTTTAGCTTGTCCAGAATGAAAATGGTTATTGGTAGGATCTGACCATTCCTCTTTTATCTCTGTTTTTAAAATGGAAGGGAAGGGAAAAGTTGAACCCAACTCTCTAACCCTAGAGAAGACCTAGGGTCATCATCACCATCATCATCATCCTGTTCCTCCTTGGGGATTCCTACCTTAGGGTGCAGAAAGTCGTAGGATTTTTAATGCTTTATGTAAGAGAGCGGGAAGCTCCGTATGAGAAAAAAAGGTGGTGAGTTGGCTTGCTCTACTGAGGGACTTTGTCCTCAGACAACTGGTCTTTATCCAGACCTGCATCAGAAACCTCAGGGCCCAAGGGAGAATCCCTATCTTCAGATCTGTAGTCTGAGAAATCTGAATTATTGTTCCTAATGGGGAAGGTGCTTTTACAGGCAGCCTTTATTGGCCAAGAGGAGCCCTGGCATTTCTCTGTGTCTAAAAGCCTTGAAGAAGCTAATTTTTAGAAGGTGTTTGACTGGAGAGGGAAGAGTGAGGGGGGGAAGAGGCCTCACAACGCCTCTTCTAGTAGGGTAAAGAAGCTCTTTTTTCCTTCTCTAACTGATTGGATACAGATAGTTCTAGCCAGTCCTGGGAGGTTGGTGGAACAACAAAGGGCTCTTGCCCCTCCTGGCTTCCCCCCTGGTGGGGAGCGATTATCTCCCTTCAAACAGCTGTGTTGAGCAGGCCTGATGGGCTGATACAGGCCGTCCCGGCTGATCAGTAGAGGGCACAGTTTTGGCACCAAAAACCAAGCCTGCTTCTTCATGATCCTGGCCTATGGCTCTTTCCAGGAGCTCTGCCACGGTGGCATTGCAGGGCAAGTGGGTTTGCAGGGATTTCCTACTCTGATGCCTGGGGATCACCTCAGAGGAGGACCCATGCTCAGAGATATCATGATGACTGAAGCAGCGGGCAAAAGGCAAACAGCCTTGGGGGGGATGGGGGGACGGACAAGGCCAGAAGAACACAGGTCTTCCTCTGAGGGAGAGTTGGGGAAGGTGATTAAACAAAGGGAGAGGCATACAGAAAGGCACACATGTGGAAGGAGGAAAACAAAGTGCAACCAAAGGAGCTTCTTAAAGGAAAATCTTAGGAGCTCTCTAAATCCACTGCTCCCTCAGACAGAGGCAGGAAAAAGACTGAGGGTGCCCCCCCCCGAAATGGAAAGTGCAATCAACTTCCTGCCTCCAGGGATTGTGGGAAGAACCCAAGCATATCAGTGTCCTCCTCCCCTCGAGAGAGAATAGAAGTTTTGACATTTCACAAAGGGAAAAAAGGAAAGCAGCATTCACAAATTGATTCCTGCCTTCCTCCATGAGGAGCTTCTTCCCACTAGTGCTAAGACTGCCCCACCTGGACCACTAGAGAACAGCTAACCTTCAGTTTCCATCCCCTCCAGCCAGCACGTAACAGGCCCTACAAACCAGCCTACAATGACACATCCAGGAGCTCTTGGGGACTCAGCATTTCTGAGACCTTTCTTTGTCTCCTGTGGTCAATCTGGAATGGGGTTGGGAAATTCTTACAATTATGACATAAAATTCCGCAGTGTGCGGTGATGGCTACTAGTTTAGATGTCTTTCTATAAGGACTAGAGAAAAAAGGATGGGTCTAGCAATGGATATTTATGTGACAGCTGCACATAACCACCATGATTAAAGACAGCATTACTTCTGAATACCAGATGATGGGGACAGACAACTTAGAAACTACATCATGGCCTGTTTGAGAGTACCCAGAGGCAACTAGCTGGCCAATGGAAGAAAAATACTAAGGCTGCGGTCACACGGAACAGAAGCCACACAAGTGAGACGGAAAACAGGCGGAGTTTCCGGGCGCGATCTCACAAGCACATCTGGGAAGCGTAGCACTCCCGTGGCTCAACCAAGGCTTCCCGCTGAAACTGCGTGGCAAAAAACTAGTACCTCGGAGGTACTAGTTTCCGGAAACTGCGGGGCAAGGGCGGGCGTCTGATCGCGTTTCCGGTGGCATCCGGCGCCCGCCCATGTCCCCTTGCAAATAAGGTGTGTTTTTTTTGTCCATGGAATGGGGTTGGGAAATTCTTACAATTATGACATAAAATTCCGCAGTGTGCGGTGATGGCTACTAGTTTAGATGTCTTTCTATAAGGACTAGAGAAAAAAGGATGGGTCTAGCAATGGATATTTATGTGACAGCTGTACATAACCACCATGATTAAAGACAGCATTACTTCTGAATACCAGATGATGGGGACAGACAACTTAGAAACTACATCATGGCCTGTTTGAGAGTACCCAAAGGCAACTAGCTGGCCAATGGGAGCAAAATACTTAAATAAGCAGATCTTAGTCAAACTCAGCAAGGTAACTCTTGTATTCTTAGGACAAGAACTTCCTACACACCTGGTAAAGTAGCTGCATTTATGTTTTGAAATATTATATTAAATACTCATACATGAGACAGTCTTATCAAATCAATAAACGAAAGCTTTTTCTTTTAGTTCTGTCGCCCATGGTTTCTCACCTCCAACACCAGACAGCAGCTGCTGAAGGAGACTTATGTAGATCTGTACAGGGTTGCTTTCACCACCTTTTGAGGACGAGGATGTTATAAAATGTCCAGACAGGAGATTTCTTATATAGCGGCCGATGGCTGGAGCATGGTCCTGCATATCAGCTAAGCTCTGAGAGGTGGGCACAATGCCCGCACTGTGAGCGAGACACATCCGGAGGTAAAGGACTATCTAAGCAAAAAAAGAAAAAAGGTAACAGGTGAGGCAGCAACTCATCAGATGCAGGGGAAATCTTTCACCATCAGTAGGACAGGGTTGGGCTTGATTCCCAAAGCAACAATTTCCAATAAAAAGTCTTTGTTTCTCTGTATTGCTTTAGAATGTTCACAGTGCTTTACATGCATTGCCTTGTACATGTTACAATTGCCCAGAAAGATGGACCAGTATAATTATCTGCATGTTCCAGTTTAGGAGCTGGAGATAGGGCTGCCAAGTCCCCCCGGGGGGCGGGGAAACCCCCGCCCTAGAGACCCGTTCCCCGCCGCCAGCGGATCAGGCACCAGGGGGAACCCCACCCTGACGTGCGCGTCACCAGGAAGTGACGTTAGGACGCCGAGCATGCTGGGGACAGGGCCACGACCATCAGAGGGAAAACTCTATGGTTTTCCCTCCGATGGTCGTGGCCCCACCCCCAGCGTGCCCGGCGTCCTAACGTCACTTCCGGGTGACGTGCGTGCGGCACGCGCGCACGCTCCAGTCACTGCCCAGGAGTCCCCGCTGCAGCGACTGCAACGACTTGGCAACCCTAGCTGGAGATGAGAATGAGTGACCTCCTAGTAAGTGCATAGCTAAGGCAAGATTTAACTGGGGATTTGCTATTTTATAGACCAGTTTCTTAGTTTCTATACTGAATCAGTTTCCATTTTAAAAAAGCAACTTTGTAAACTATGCATTACAGGAAGAGCCTCATTATGAGATGGATAATATTTTTAAATTGCTCCGTATGCTGGAGCTAGTTGTTGCTAAATGTACTAAGCAATTTGTGGATCAAGTGTGTTGTCATGGCCATGTGTCCAGTTGAATTCAAAATGAATTTAAAGGGCTCAGCTCGATCATGCACAGGGCTGTGTGCACTGCGGAACTATGTACAAAAACAAGATAAGGGCAGAATGTTATATTCAGCATGGAAATCAGCTGCCCATCAATCCCTGCTTTCATTATTCAACACATGCACACACAAAAAACAAAAACAAAAAAGATACAAATGTCTAGTCCTTATGGTTTATAAAAATGTTTGGACAATGCCTGGTGAAATCACGGAAGTAAGGAGCATGAATGGATGAGATTTCCAATGGTTTGTGGACTGGGGCTTCAAGGCTTTAGCTCCCTGGCCTTTCTCCATGAGTACCGTAGTGGAAATAACGATGCAAAACAGTTTAAAAAATTATGCAATAGAGAGAAACTGTGTAAATTTACATAATTCATTCCGGTTGCTTTTCAATGGAGTTTGGCTCACTGCAACACATTAACTGTTTTTCTAGTAACTGCAACACTCAGTGAGTACTCTGCACACATCCATAGTGTTTGAAATGGAGATTTTTCAGGGGGGGTTTCCTGAGCACAACATCCAAAACACTTTCTGGAACTGTCTGTGAAGACCAGAAGATATTGGCAAACAACAAACTCATGGATATACTGGGAAAGTCCATCACTCCCTTCAATATTCTTTTGTATCACAGACAGGGGGAAATATACTTATGGCTGGAGTCAGAGGTCATTTCGGGGGGGAACGCGGGGGAACGCAGTTCCCCTTGGTGAGGTGCAGGGGGCGGGACACACAACGAAGCCCCGCCCCCTTCTTCCGGCAGCCCCCTGCTTCCAGCCTCATTCTGTTGCAGAAGGAGGAAGAAGCAGGAGGGTAAGTTGGCGTCCTCCCCCTCTGCCTGGCCGAGGCCACTCCACGTGGCCTCCGCAAGGACTCCCAGCCCCATCCAGGAGCTTCCCAGAGGTAGCTGTGTTAGTCTGTTGCTGCAAAATAGTCCAAGAGTTCAAATAGCACCTTTAAGACTAACAAATAGCACCTTTAAGACTAACCTTTAAGACTAAGACTAACTGAGTGGTGGGTGTGGTCTTATGACAGACCTCCGGTGATGGCAGGGGGTGTGGCATATGCTAATGAGTTATGCTGATGAGTTCCCCTAGCTCTTTTTCTACGAAACGACCCCTGGCTGTAGTAAATGGCATATGATTTTTTATTATCGGTGAAGATTCCAGAAAAACCTGCTCAGGGTTGACTTCCCTCAAGCTGAGCCAATAACACGTACCTCTCCAAAAGTAGCCGGGTTGAAAGGCATGACCGTAGTCCCCGTCATATATTTAGCTGGAGTTTTCATTCTGTGAGAGGCCTAAGGAAAAAAACAGTAACAAATCTGACAGAACTGCCATTTGCCGACAACCTCAATTACACAAAAATACACCCTAATCCTACTGCAATTAAAAAGGAGCAGCTAGTTGGAAAACTGCCAAGTAAGGAACAGTTGGGAGAGCAAACCGGGTCTGGAGAGGGGCCAAAAACCACTGAGAACTTCAATGGATTCAAGGAAGCAAATAATCCTTCCCACATGTAAGAAACTCTCATTATCCTCACAGCATTTTGCTGAAGTAGGGAACCATCAGCCCTCCACCAATGGAGGACTGTTTAAATACCCTTCATGTTCTGGCCTGACTTAAAGCAGAAAGAATTTAGGCCTGTCCTTAAGCAATTCGCTTTCAGACCTTGCACAGCTAAAAATCTATGCTCACAGTTTACACAGGAAGTAAAAGGAAGAGTTTGGAATACTATTTTATCTTTCATGCTATAGTCAAGTCAAGTCAAGTCAGCCTTTATTGGCATAAATTATCAGAACCATGTATACATTTTAAAACCAGTTGAAAGCACATATATAAAAATTCTAAAAGAACCTTTGGCGCCTTTCATGCTATATATAGCCTAGATTCTTCTCCTTGTGCTGTTTCATATATTTCCTTCCCTCTAATAACAAGGCCTGTGCAATAGGAACAGAAAGGTTTGAAGAGCCAGAGCGGCAAATGCTCACGCAGCTGATGCCAAGCGAGTCTGCTCGCCTATTTCATGTAGGTTTTGTGCCTTCTAATGACTTTCCTACAATACATATTTATCCTATCTTACAGTTCTGGCTTATTGCAAGTTGTTCTCCTTAGCCCATTTTAACACCTGTAAGCAGAGAACTGGTAGATTTAGGAGAATCCCGTGTCAGCAGAGGTTATGTCCCTGTGGAGCTGACTGTTGAATCCGTTACAGTTTTGTCATCCCGCAAGATGTCTGCTGAGCAAAGAGCAATATGGATACCTATCCAGCCTGTTCTGTGGATTACCATCTGTTAAACCTCCTTTCAGCATCTGACAACTACCGGAACAGTGGCAAAAGTCATCTCATGGGCACTAAAACATCATGACCAAGTCTTTGAGTGGGTTCTATGCCTTACAAAATACAACCACAGTAGCATGGAGCCAGTCCCATGGACTTCCCAGGGAACAGATTCCCATAGCATGATGCCGCAGCCAGAATAATCCTCCTCTCTGAAGATTCCAGTCAAATTTCAGAACAGAAGGCGCTGAGAAGATTTTTAAATGCCAGGAGACGGTTCAGGGAAAGGGCAATGCAGATACAGAGCTGGGAAATTCATAGTACAATCCAAAGAACACTTTCCTCGAAGTAAGCCCTATTGGACAGCAATGTTCCCTCTAAGCTGAGTTAGTGTGAGCTAGCTCACAGTTTTTTAACCTCCGGCTCACACTTTTTTGTCTTAGCTCAGGAAGGATGGCTCCGGAGCAAACTAATTTATACAGTAGCCAGATTGCTCGCTCACAACTTTAATGCCAGTAGCTCACAAAGTAGAATTTTTGCTCACAAGACCACAGCTTAGAGGGAACATTGGTGGACAGAACTCAACAGGATTCTGAGTAGGCCCACTAAGGATGGTACTGTAAAACAACCAGGACCCAAGATCAAAATGGCTCTTTTTCGGGAAGCAATGCAAATAATCAAAGATGAGTCAGTGCCCAAAGGAGAAAAAGAGAGATATAAAACTACACATTAATGTATCCTGCCAAGATAGTCCTGAGACCAGTACCTTTCCCAGAAAATATATAATCATTACTTAATATCTTCATCTGTCAAACTTGTGTTCTACTATTCTGAAAGACTGCCAAGGCAGTCTCCCATCTAGGTAGCTTACAGGACCAGACCTGAATGGCCTGAAGATTAGAACTGAGTCAAGAGCCGCCAGACCATCTCTTTGTGAGATCAGGGATATATACACTGTTATGACTAGACACAACATGGACTCAACCACAGTCAGGGTTAGAATTTAAGATAACATTCTGTACCTTCTCTTGAATATACTGGACCATTTCTGGGAAGGAAGGCATCTGTTTACCAGCACTTTCCTTTTCATTTTTACCAGGAAACGTTCTCAGTGCACGCTGGGCCTCTCCATGCACCTCTTCACGTCTTTCAGGAGTAAAATAAATGGAGTACATGTGCACACATAGACAGAAAATATCACTCCAACCCTACCACCCACTTGCCCTGTAATCCATTTACAGAGTGGAAGGACTACAATTTTGTACCACGATACGTGGGATTAATACACTTTTGTAGCAAGATATATTTCTAGACCAGCATTTCCTAGGGAAAGCTTTTCACCTTTTCTCACAGTATTAGAATTTGGGATAACCCAATTAAAATTGGCTGGAAGGAGATCCAAAAAAAGATAGAAAGTACTTCATTTGGCTGGAAGGAGATCCAAAAAAAGATACATGAAAGTACTTCCTCACACAACACATGGAATTCACTGCATACAGCATGCAGTGTTGGACACCTCCTTAGATTGGCCAGATTAACAGACTATACCTATCAGTGGCTATTAGCCAATGGAATCAAACAGAATCTCCATGTTCAGGGATAGTATACCTCTAAATACCAGAAGGAGGAGGGCTAACAGCAGGAGAGGACCTTGATGTCCTGTTTGTGTATTTCCCAGAATCATGGAATTGGACATCACTGGAAACAGGATGCTGGACTAGATGGACATGTGGTCTGATTAGTCTGACCCAGAAGGATTCTTATGTTTTCAGAAGGAAGGGGGTGGTGATGAGGAGTAAACTGCAGAAATTGACTTAAATGTGGGTCCCCCTTCTACTTGTAAATTGGGCAAACGGTACTCCATTTCTGGTTTCACAGGACCTTTTAAACTACTGCACTTCCATTTCAGAACAGAAAAAATAGTGTCTGGACTACAACATATCAACAAGAAGAGAGAACTCCTTACTTCCGTGCCACAATATTTCCCAAACTTTTTGCCAATCACCGTCTTCATGCCTGTTTTCTGTAAAACTCAGCTTTAGAATTCTGGTTCTCTAAATTTGACATTTTATCTCCTCCACAGCACCTCTTTTTAACAGCACCATTACCTGCTTGATCCCTTACCACCCATAAGGCCTTGCTTAAACCCTGCCACCCACCACCCAACTTCTTCTTCAGCTGCAACCAAGTTCAGCTTCACAATACTGCCATCCACCATTCATCCCGCATCTCTCCCAACTCTCCTCTTCGAGAGTTATCTACACACTCTAGATTGCTATATTCTAGTGGGTAGAGATTTGTTGTAGGTTTGATTTGCATTTCTAGGAATGAAAAAGATTCCCAGGTACTATATCAGTGGATCACCTGAATACTTTATAGGCATGTTTGCCGCATGAACAAATGAGTTCTCAACATGGCATACGTTTGGCTATGCCAGCAGAACATTGTAGGACAGGCACTGCAGTTAACACAGTTTGCCCCAAAGCAAGGTCTTCTGGTGCTCAGTCCAGACATCACACCAAAGTCATGGTTTAATGAAACTGACACTGGTTCGTTGACTGTCCAAACACAGGTCACCCCACTGACTCTAGTTAGTTCGGATACTTCAAACCGGAATCTTGTCTATTTGCCATAGTTTTGCAAGATATACAAACACAGGCATTTTGGCTTAATGCTGGCTGGTTTCCCAACTCTATTTCTCATGCTGCATGAGCAAGAAATGACTGGCAAGAACCAAACAAAACTAAAGGCTCCCTCCCCTTTCACCTCCTCTCGCTGGCAGTCTCCCTGCCCAGGCTGTCATGTGCTAGCTGTCCTGGCAACACCCTCATTTTTCTCCTATTAAAAGTCCAGGAAGCTGGCACAATCCTTCTTTACCCATAATAAAGGAAATAGAGCAGCACCAAATGGAGCCTTGGATGTTTAACCATTTATGCTCCTACAACTAAGGAGGAGGAAGAGGAAGAAGAAAAAGGAGGAGGAGGCAGAAGAAAAGGAAGAGGCAATTGGATTTACACCCCGCCCTTCACTACCCAAAGGAGTCACAGAGCAGCTTACAATCCCTTCCCCTCCCCCTCCCCACAACAGACATCCTGTGAGGTAGATGGAGCTGAGACAGCTCTGAGAGAACTGCTGAGACAGCTCTGAGAGAACTGCTCTTGAGAGAACAGCTCTGGAAGAACTTGTGACTGACCCAAGGTCACACCAGCAGCTGCATGTGGAGGAGTGGGGAATCAAACCCAGTTCTCCCAGATTAGAATCTGCACTCTTAACCACGACACCATGAAGACATTTGGTCTTCATGCTTTATAGGTCCCTCGTCGAGATTTTGCTTGTCAGGATATTCCTGGTACATAGGCTGGTGAGTGGTGTTTGTGGGAAGGGGGGGCGGGGAGCCAGTTATGGAACATGAGAAATATATGGAAGTTGTGGAAGCAGAGGAGAGGTGTGATAAGGAGGAGAGGTTTCTGCAGGGGAAGTGCAGGAAAAGTCAAAGACAACGTAACCAGGGTCAGTCAAGGAGAACCAGGATGAAATGACTGTCTGCAGGCCAAATCCTGGCTTCATAAGCCATCCATGGTTAAAATAAGCCGTAACTTTGTGTGATGCCCAAGCCAAGGCTTAAAGACACAATGCTGCACAATTATAAAAATCATTTTCCCCCTCCCCAACTTCACTTTGCCCCGCTGTGTCCTTAAATGGCTAGCAAAGTCATGCCTCTATCATTACTGTAGCAATACTACAATCGTGTTCTAAATCCAGTCCATAATGCAACGTTAAACACCTTCTGAAACTTACGGATCTCCTGCTGCTAAAAGCAGCAAGTATCTTGAAGGGATGTGATCGGGAGGGAACACTGTGCTGGCAAATTTTACAGCCACCTGACGCACTTGGACTTGAGGCTTAAAAATAAAAACACGGAAGAAATTATCACGTACACATCAAAGCTGTTTTAAACACAGGCACTGGCATGAAATAAACACAGAAGAAGCCCTTAAAATAGAAAAGGCAGCTGCAGGAAACATGCGCTGTTTATAATTGGATAGGCTAAGCAGAGCTGCTTTCAGATCCTTAGCAGGAATCAGCGATCCCTCTTACCAGTAGAACTTGCCATCTCTTTCGCTGCTCCTGCTCCTTTCTGCTTCTTTCCCAGCAAATTTTAAAGTGGCAAGTGACAGCCACAGGATCACCAGTGACAGGTGGACAGCCAAACCAATCGTAGCCAGAGTTGCCATCACATCACTGTTGCCACTACAAAATCCTTAAGTAATTTGTATTTCAATGCTTTATTCTGTTTCCAGTGTTATTATTTGAAAAAATAGAAGTGCCAGTTCACTTTGACAAGAAGTGGTAGGTACAACCTTTAATTTCCCCTCACATAACAATGGAACACACTCTCCAAATACACGGAAACGTTAAAAAACAGCAGAGATAAGAGTTATAGGAGTTCTACAAGTTGAGCAGAAGGTCACTCAGGAGGGACTGGTCACTCTCCAAGCCATTAAAAGTAGCTCTCCACCTCTCCTCCACTGCTGCTGTAATCACTTTCTTATCCTTCCTTTAAAGCTACACAGCAGCTTCTTTCCTCTTTCTCTTTCATACCACATGCACACATCATTGCTCTGGATTGGGAAATGACAGCACCACCACTCTTTCCCATCTGCCTCTCATCCTCTTCCTTCACACCTGCATCCATGCACCCTTGCTCTGGACAGGAAAGGAGGATGCTATTGATGCTTCCCCCCGCATCAAAGCTCCCAGTGGCCTCTTCCAGGGAAAACATAAAGGTAGCTGTGTATTTTTTCCCCTGCAGGACAATTTGTGATGGTGGTGGTTTGGTTTGGAGGAGGAGGAAGAGGAGGAGGAGATTGGATTTATACTCTGCCGTTCACTACCCAAAGGAGTCTCAGAGTGGCTTACAAACTCCTTTCCCTTCCCCTCCCCACAACAGACACCCTGCGAGGTAGGCAGGGATGAGAGAGCGCTTTCAAGAACTGCTCTTTTTCAAGGACAGCTGTGCCAGAGCTTGTGACTGACCCAAGGTCACATCAGCAAGTACAAGTGGAGGAGTGGGGAATCAAACCTGGTTCTCCCAGATTAGAGTCCGCGCACTTAACCACTACACCAAACTGGCTCTCCACCAAACTAGTACTCCAGAGCACAGGAAAGGTGTCCCCACCTGAGCACCACAGACCTGCACTGGAAAGATATGATTTTTGTACAAGTTGCCATTTTGTGACTCACACTACCTACTGAGCCACCACTTTGTGACTGGAAATCCCCCAAGGCTCTTGAAAAAAGTTAAGCAGCTCCCTGGAACATAAACTTTGTCCTTCCTCATAACAAGTGATGTTTAAACCTATCTGCATACATGATGAATATACTATGGAGACACAACTAAGTATGGATAATATGGACTCCTTCAGTGTTCCTTCTTTTAGAGAAGAAGAGATTGGATTTATACCCAGCCCTTCACTTGGAGTCTCAGAACAGTTTACAATCTCCTTCCCTTCCTTTCCCCACCATCAGACACCCTGTGAGGTAGGTGGGGCTGAGGGAGCTCTTGAGAGAACTGCTCTTGAGAGAACAACTCTGAGAGAACTTTGACTGACCCAAGGTCACCCTGCTGGCTGCACGTTAAGGAGTGGGGAATCAAACCCATTTTTCCAGATTAGAGTCCGCCCCTCTTAACCACTACACCAAACTGGCTCTCCAGTTTTAAATTTTAAATACTCTATTAAGCAGAACATTTACAAATACACCTTTAATGGTACAGCGCATTAGAATGGGAGAAAAACAGATTCCATTAACAAAAGCATGACTTCATGGAGGGAACCGATGTGTTTTAAAAAGAAGAAGAAACCAAGTCCTCATGTTACTCTGTAGACATACCTTAATTAGGTTTGAGGCCACAAGTGCCTCCATGAGAGTACGCGGTGCTCCTTCCAAACTGGTGTAAGCCCCAACCATCATGGACAGGGCTTCCTGAATGGCCAGTCTGGTATCAGGATCTTCCTGGAATAGTACACGTATGTTAGTATCTTGCATCCATCCATCCCTTCAAACAGGCCACTTTCCTGATCCCCCCCAAATCACTCACCTTAGAGAGTGCTTCAAAAAACTGCTGGACTAGAGCAAGGTCCTTTGTGAATAGTTGAGGTATTCGGCTAAAATGAAACAAGTTGGCATTTAAAAGAACAGCTACATATCTGAGAGTGTTGAAAATTAGTTCGCCTCTCTATAAAATACAGTTATTCATTATTTAACATTTAGATAGTTCTTGAGCATGCAAATTTTGATGAACGTCCCTGCGCAGCAGCCCAGAATTACCCCCATATCGCACGTGGAAGACTCAGGCTGAGAGGCAGGGTAAGCTCATGAGAGGCATGAAATTTGAATTCTGTGCTTCGCACTCAGTCTCTCAGCCACTATGCTTCATTAGCGTTCAAATAAGGTGCTTAATTTCAGACATAAATCATCAGAGGCTGGTAAATTCAGCATACTCAACCTAGATCTAAATTACTTGCCTTCACCAGAGGGAGGCAACACAATCAAATATACACCAAAGGCAGCCAAAACCAGAAAATGATGCATGGAGGTCAATCTGATAGTTTTTTGAAGGTTAAAAACCTATACACATTAAGCATGCCGCCACTGGCTACATTCTGATATTGCTTAGTTGGCAAGGTTTATAAACTATATGGAGAACAAACCACTTTTTAAATGCGATGCCCATTTTTAAACAGATTACACCTAGCATCCAAATAACCCCCAACAAATTTAAATTAACAGCTCTAAAGCTGTCGAAAGCTCGTATCTTCTCTACATGCTGTGCATTATTACACCATTTGGTGTGCTAAAGGAACTTGCTTGCCTCCTGACAAATTGCTTTGAAAGAAATCAACCAACATCTCATTAGTTTAAATGCATGTCTTACCTAGAGAGTTTTCCAACAGCTGAATAGGCCATTGATAGCAGTTTGGGGTCCTTGAAGTACAGAAAACAAGATCAGCAAAAAGTGTCATGAGAGTGAGAGAAAAAGATTACCTATTCATGTGTCCTCACTTATTCCTGACAATTTTGTTCTTCTATCTTCCCTCCTGTATTTTTTTCTAATATAACATGTTTCAGGGACACACGGGTTCCAAAAATACAGTAATCATCTCCTAAAGCACACCACTTTGAAAGTGAGAACAGATGTGTTCATGTTCTTCATGGAGAGATGGGGGGGGGGGGAATCACAGCATATGGCCATAAAACTACTGCTCGCTTTTTAAATTTTATTTGTCAAGAAACGAAAGCAAAAGAGACTTGGCAAGCATGAAACCAGAGACAAGTTCAGAAACTTGCGCATCGCCTTATGACGGCAGCTTGAGGGAACAAAGAGCTTCAAGCAGCGTTTTGCAGCAACATTCCAAAGCTTTGAATGAACACTGCAGTTCTCTGCAGCAAGTTGGAACTATGGCAAACAGCAGACACCTAGCAAGGGATACACGAAATCAGTGTACGAATGTGATTATTCTCCTGGATTATCATAAACCAGGAAGTAATTCAGGCGCTTGCATGGGCCACCCGAACTGAAGAGGTAATAGGCGACTCTTGAAAAATCTCTAAGGGAATAAGAGGGGACACGCTTGTTCCAGGATTTTGGGTTGGGGAAATACATAGGAACTGGGCCATCTCCCATGATTTACCTCCAAACATACTGCGATCTTAATATATTAATTTATGGGATAAGAGAAAAGGAACTGCAACTGAGACAAATCTTTAAGGAAGAAACAATTCTTTGCTTATCCTGCCCCTTCATCACAGAACAAGTCATGGGGTAAAGGGCAGTTAACTTAATATTCACTTTAAACACGTGTTGATTTTCACCTTGGGCGACAATGTAGTCTGCCTGACTGCTGTACATACTATGGGGGAGTAAGATTATGCCTTCCCATTGTGTCCAGCAGTCACGCCATCCCACCTTCAAAAGCTCCAGAAATCCATGCATGGGTACAAGATATGAATAGGACATATTCATATAAAGTTCAGCATACACAGAACCGAGGACATAACTGATATCTCAGAGCTAATCTGGAAACTGAATGCACAATGTGTGCCCATGTCGACTGGAAAACTGCTTGTGCTAATGCATGGGAGAGGAGAGGAAAGACACACTCCCACAGTGAAACTAGGGTTGCCAAGTCCTCTTTGCTCCCTGGCAGGGGGTGGGAGGGAGCTCTCTGGGAGTGCAGGGGGGCGGGGCGACATCACCATGCATGACATCCCCAGCATGATGACATGACGCGGAAGTGTCATCATCATTCTGGGGACACTGCACAGTGATGCTCTAGGATTGCGGGCATAACGCTATGGTGACCATAGAGTTTCCCCCAAAATACTAGAGCATTGCTGTGCGCCCTCCCCCCCGCGTGATGATGTCACTTCCGTGTGATGTTATCATACTGGGGATATTGTGATTGCGGCCCGCCAAATCGAGGGATCCCTCACTCCCACCTGGGGGCTGGCAACCCTAAGTGAAACTCTTTGCGAATTGCATCTATAGACATTACACATGGGTGAGAGCCATCCAGTTTATAGGAGCAGAAGACAATATAGCTTTCAATGGAAGTTAGGTGCAGGCAATTATGTACAGGATAGCAGAAGAGGTGCCCTTGACAGGCCATTTGGAAAGCTTAGAAGACAAGCATCAAGGTTTTAAAGACATATTATCTTTATTGGTATTAGATACTACAAGTTCAATAGTTCTCTGGAAGTAAATATAAAATGAGTTCCCAGACATGAAAAAAGGCATGCATGTCTACAAGTTTCCAATTTATAAATTTCCCAACAATTACCATCATTCTTTATAAGGTCCTTTGAACTCACCTCTTTATATTCATTAATAAGTTTTGTCAGCCCATTCAGAAGCATTGGGCCTAGTGGTTTTATCTTACTGTCTGGGCAACTGAAACACAATATATGAAAGAGTAAGGATTTTTATTCAAAATTATGCACTATTTAGCCCCTTCCTTATATACGTATTATTTGGCATGGCTTGTATGTTATTGGGAAGGGAGGGGTTCCCCTCTTCCCCACAGCATCCTGGTACTTTCATGCATCCCTTTGGTCTTCCTTTTCTACAGATCTTCCCCAATCCTGCTTTACCACAATCTTTTCAAAAACACTGCAACAAAGCCAGGCTGGCACCCGTCTGAGTAGCAAAGTCCAGATTTCCCTACTAGTACCTAGCAGCTCCTGGAACAACAGTCTGTTCTTCACTAAATCTTGCTGTCTTTTCTGAACCACCCATATAAAGTTTTCCAAAGCAACTGATTTAGTATGCTACTCTACACAAAGCCATTGATTATCTTTATATCTAAAGCCCGTGTAATGCCAAATTAGCTGTGCCCCATTATTAACTAAACATGAATTAGGAAGAGCAACACTCCCATATTGTTTCTTTTCTGCAACATTAGTGACTTTACTCTAGGTTTACAATAGGGGTTTCAGGTTGACTTACCCCGCCAGCAGGGGTCTCCCGATGTCCTTCCGGGAGACTGGAAGTGATGTTGGACATTTTCAGGCCTACTTCCGGTCAGGGGTGACACTCTGGTTTTTGGGCAAAACTCTATGGTAAATCCAACTTACTATAGAGTTTTGCCCAAAAACCAGAGCGTCACCCCCCCCCAAAAAAAACCCGGAAGTGGGCCTGAAACTGGAAGTAGGCCCCCAAAAGGACAGTTGGGGGTGGGATTTCCCCCTGCCAGCCAGCTGGCCAGTGGCGGGCAAGAGCCTGAGGAAGTGGGGGTTCCCCCATTCCAACAGGGGGCTGGCAACCCTAGTTCATCCCATATAAAATTGATTAATTTCTGCCAGCTAAGTATGGACCATCTAGGGACTGAAAATGGAATCTCATTAAATGAAAGATATCATTTAGATACTAAATTCATATTGACAGCTGACAACAAGGACAACTTTAGATTATTTCATCAACCTAGATCACCTTTTATTTTTTTTCTGTCACAGGAACATAGTTATCCAAAAAGAAATCATTCAGGGCTTTTCTAAAATATATTCCTAAACAATTTTATCTTTCATTCACTTATCTTTCATTCATCTCATATTAAGTTTTCCTAAATTTAAAAGGAAAACCTTGTAATTATTTTTCCTGACGGCACAATGTTAGTTGAAAACATTTTTTAAGAAAAAGGGGGGGGGGAAACCTTAGCTAGCTTATTGTCATATGTTATCCACTGTTAATTACATAACCATTGTTTGACAACTAACATTTGATGCCATAAATAATAGTCAGTTACTTACATTACACAGATATGATGTACAAACTGAAGAGACAGAGTTCTCAGTTTTGCATTGGTGTTTGCACCAAAAAGTCCATCATAAACCACCTAGCAGGGGAAAAAAGCTCATCAAAAATAATCAATATTATTTCAGGTTCTTATCCAGAAGTGCCATAATTGATACTACAATACACATAATTGTGAGATTAAGGTTGATAGACTGCATACAGGTTTCTCACAGCATTAACTCTATCCCAGATCCATTCAACAGATTCAGTACCTTTGCCATGGTACAGTAGCTAAAATGCTCTCTTGAACAAATACAACGCTATTTGAGACTGCATAACCTATGCTAGTCCCAAGTATCACCATGAGATGAATGCAGAGAGCTCAGAATTTGGTTCTGAGAAGCTGATAACTACCATTATTCTGAATGAAGAAACTACCTGAATATTTGCAGGAAACGTTTCTGCAGCTTGTCTGGAACGCAGAAGATGAGGGACAATCTTTAACTTAACCCGCGTGCTAACTGGATCACGTTTCAGTTCTGGTTTCAAAACAGCTCCCTGGAATAAGCAAACAGGGGGTTATGGTAAAATATGGAAGAACTATTCACCAGGTACCTTAGCAGAATTCTACCCACGTAGAAGCAAAAAACTAACTTAAAATGCACCATATTTGACTAGAATTCTGGGTCTTTAAGGAGATGCCTTAAAGCAGAAATAACTACACAACAGATAAAAGAGATGTCAGCATGAAATAAGATATAGCTTATTTTATCCATAATAAAGTACAGGTTTGGGCTTCTGCTGTCATTAATAACTTGAAGCTGTTTTATCTGTATGTATGCATACACACTCATGTTCACAAATTCAGTTGTTTTACTAACTGGATATCATATGATGATTTATGTATCTGTAACATTTAAATCCCACCTCTCTACAGAGCTATATTCAAGGCTACTTACAACATTAATAAAATAAAATATAATAAAACCAATATAGTCACCAGTAAAACAAAACACAGCTTAAAATTTAGAGCCAGTAATTTGTTTATTTATTTTATTTCTTGGAATTTCTATTCCACCCAGGGTTGCCAGGCTCGACCTGGGGTACGTATGGGGACTTTGGGGGTGGAGTAGGATGTGACATCACTTTTGTCGTCACGTCACTTCCGGGTGACATGCGTGTGGCGCGTGCGCTCCAGATGCCGGACGGGAGTCCCCCGCTCTGGAGGAATCTACACTTGGCAACCCTAAATCAGATGCTTGGTCCATCAAGGCTAGTACTGTGAACTCAGACTGGTAGCAGTTCTACTGCCTGGTCCTTTTAACTGGGGATGCCAGGGATTGAACCTGGTACCTTCTGCATGCCAAGCAGAGGTTTTTCCATTGAGCCACAGCCCTTCCACAGGTGCGACATGTATTTCCTGTCTTGCACATGCTAGTAATTGGGCTACAGGTTTTTGTACCAACTGAAGTATTCACACCAATTAGTCTCAGCTGGTCAGCTTTTCCTCAGTAGTCCCAATATTGTGTTTGCGTTTAGGGCAGGGGAGGCCAATGCAATCAGACATCCATCGCCTCAACCAAAGGCCTGGTGGAACAGCTCTATTTTGCAGGCCCTGCAGAATTGTAATAAATCCCACAGGGCCCTGATCTCAATTGGAAGCATGTTCCACCAGGCTGGAGCCAGAGCTGGAAAATAGCCTGGAAGTGAACAGCTATTATAACAGTGGAACTGAACATCAGTAGTTTGTTTATAGGCTATGTACCAAATCCTTATACATGCCCCATTGCAGAAGGATATCAGGTTGCTAAGTTCATTAGCAACCAAAAGATGTGACAAATTCTTAATAAGAACTGCTGTGATGTTAGCCTTCGTCCTGTAGTGATGGAATGGCACTTCACTTACTTGCATCAAAGATCTTAAATTAAGACACACCTTTACTGCAGGCACCTGACTGACCTTTAAGTTGAGACTAATGCTAACAGTTAGCATGATCTTTATCCTTAGTCAGGAACTTTCACCTTGACATCTCTCACCTACAACAATGCCTACCCAAACAAATCTGGCCTATGGGAAGAACAGAGCAAACTGGCCATCCAAACATGAATGGTTGCTACTGGGAG
This sequence comes from Gekko japonicus, assembly GCF_001447785.1. Lineage (NCBI taxonomy): Eukaryota > Metazoa > Chordata > Lepidosauria > Squamata > Gekkonidae > Gekko > Gekko japonicus. The sequence continues at coordinate 114,710 of NW_015172576.1, forward strand.
GAGCAAGAAAGTCAAGGTCCCCCTGTAGTTAAAATTATTTTCCCTCTGTAACCTGGAAATGGAGAAGAAGAAAGAAGGGGAGCAAGAGTCGCAGGTAACTCTGAGAACCACAGCTGGACAAGATCCAATATTACAGCAAGCCAAAGAACAAAGCCAAGAACTGTCAGACAGACAGACAGACAGACAGAATATATGTCTTAGCACAAAAGACAACTTCATATAAATCAAAAAGGAATGCAGAGGAAAGGAAGCAAGCCTTACCTCCTTGGTTTTTAGTGGTATGTCTCCGAGGTACACTTTGTACAGCTTGCTGATGATGGTTGGATTATTCCAGTCAATTAAACTAAATGCCATTTAAAAAGAAACACATATGGTAAGGTCATAGAACTAATTACTTTAAATGACTGTGAGTAAAGCCAGTTAGTAGCCAGTGCAGCATTGCTTTCTTTCACGCTCTAAATCTCAGTAATTCAGTAAATTCGCATATGCATTAATTAAATAGATAACTCTTGGGCTCAGTTCAGATACCACACAAAATCTTGGTTTGATTAAAATGTCTGTGGTTAATCCTGATTCATCTATTATGATAAATCAGCTATTATTGTTTTTCTGTTCTTGCGCTGCAGTCCTAAAGCAGAATTACATCATTCAATATCCATCGAAGTCAATGGCCTTAGAAGGGTGTAACTCTGCTAAGGATGGCACTGTCAGTAAAGTGGCAGAAGAGAGCACTATAGACAGTGTCCGGGACACAAACGGTAGTGTACGTCTACGCACACTTTGGGCATGCATTTCTCCAGCCACAGCCCCAAAGGCTGTTAAGCAAATATTTGTCAAAACTCTCGCTGGGCCTGCCCAAACCTTTGGATGCACTGCGCATAACTCTTTAGGCCTGGCCTATGCACTTCATATGCTCAGATATACAACTATTCATTCTAATCATACATTAAGAGTCCCGTTGTAATGTGCTGCTTATGCCATTTATGTTTTTCCTTCTGAATGTGTTTATTATTCATCAGCGTTAACAGCATCATACTCTTAAGAGGGCTAGCGAACAAGGCAGGATCCCATGAGTTGAACTGACATTTGTTTGAATGCTATAATATTTAAAGTGTTCCTCAACATAAACAAAAAGTACAGTTCTTCAAAATGTTGCAGTTGACACACTGCAATACTTAACTCATTTACAAATACTTGAGGTTTTTCTAAACTGTGAAACCCCCACAATCATCTCAGGCTAATAGCAGAATAAAAAAATGACAGCAGAGTCAAAAGAGGTTCTTCATCTATTATGATAAATTAAGGTTTGGAAAATTTGGGCAACACAGATCAACATGTAATAAAATTCCAAAAGCGGTGCCAGATATCACATTACTTCTTTGAGCAGAAGTGGTTGTGCGTTTTGCCCGTCCTACGATTACATGGCTATTGAAAGGGCCTTCACAGTGTTGGTGGAAAGGGGAAAATGCCTGTTCTAGTATTATTATTCTCTTTAGTCTAGTGGAAAAAGCAGGTTTCTGCTAGGGCTTCAGATGCAGAAGGTTGCCCCATCTCCATCCATGGTAACTTAAAAGAAACACAAGCACACCTTCTATTACGACACAGGGAAACAGAAACTACTAAAGTGGTGGGAAATAAGGAGACGGATCATATACATGCGCTAATAATGCATATCCAATGCATGACACTGCAACAAATGAAGAACACACAAGTAAGGAGAGAAGGTTTTTCAAAATTCATCCATCTTTTCAATTTTAAAAACAACCTATTCAAAGTTTTAAAGTTAAAAGTCATTACCTTTGCTTGCTTTTGAGTTCAAGATCCGCTGCAGTTGCTACACTGTGTCGCGTGTCACTGGATGCAATGACCAGGTGTATGACGGCTTCAAGTTCAGGCACCTGCTCTGCTTCAATGAACTTCACAATGCCCAGTTTACACTGCCCAGCAATGCAGAAAGGAGTAGGAAAGTCAGTCAGCCCATTCAAGGGACAAGGTCTAAAAGTGATATCAACTGAGATCAAGACTTTTTCTTAGAATCAAGAGTTGCTACGGCTGGACAGTAAAAGATGCCAAAGACAATAGGGAACCCTTAGCGTACAAGTATAGCCACAAACAACACCCACTAAGGGAAGACAACTCACACTATATATGATCAAAATTGTATATTACATCATTAAAGTACAAGGATGGATTAGTGGTCATAACCCAATAGAATGTATAAACACATATCTAACAGATTGCTCATAATTAGGCATTATTTACAAAAAGAACTTGTTCAAAAACCAACAGTAGGCACCTCTGTAATTCCATACACGAATAGTGTCCTTAGGCCTCAAAACAGAAAGTAACTGTGGCAGAAGACACCCACTGTGGAAAGAAAAACAGCTGTATGTCTCTCCCACGTATAAATCAAGATGTTTCAATGATCTTCAACAGCGGCTGGCAAAACGGAACCCAATTTCCAAAATAACATAGGCACAGTTCAATAACCACTAACCCATCCTTGTACTTTAATGAATGTAATATACAATGTTGATCATACATAGTTGTGAATTGTTGATGGTCTTCCCTTAGTGGGTGTTATTTGTGAACAGGAAAAGATAGCTGGATGTGCTACAGCGGTAAAAGGGCAAATCATCCACAAGTCCTTCCTCAGAAAGAACACTATTGCCGGCAGTGCAAGTGTCGCTAGAGCTAGGTTTGTAACTACCAACATGGCTCTCTGCACTCCCCCCACCCCCAAATACTCATGTGTGCAAGACAGGGCTTGCCCCCACCACCACCACCACTTTGTTCTTTCTTTGCCCTTCCAAGTATTTTCTTTATTCTGGCATCTTGGAAGCTAATCTTATCTTGTACAGATTATAGAATTTTATGAAAAGATAAAAAAGACTAAGCTGCAATATGTCAGAGGTGCCTGTAGGTTCAAAGAGTGAATTCAATAATAACTACATGACTTATGAAAAATACCTTCTGCCGTATCCAACTCACTAAAAAAAAAATACTTCCTACAAGAAGAAGAACAGGATCTTATACCCCACTTTTCTCTACCTTAAGGTACCCTAAGGCTTACAATCACCTTCCCTTCCTCTCCCTACAACAGGTACCTTGTGAGGTAGGTGGGGCTGAGAGAGCTCTGACAGCTGTGACTCGACCAGGGTCACCCAGCTGGTTGCAAGCGGAAGGAGTGGGGAATCAAACCTGGTTCTCCAAATTAAAGTCCACCACTCTTAACCACAACATCATGCTGACTAGGAGAAAATCCTTTTCTGGCCTCAAATATGACGATAAATTAATCTGTGCATGAAAATGTAAATCCATTTTTAAAGTCTCCTAATTGCTATATTATATAAATAAAAGTTATTTATTTTTTTAAAAAGTCTCCTAAAGGAAGACCTTTGGTTCTACTGGTCCTCGGCTGGATTTCCTACCTCCAGTCATCATTATCATCTCAGAAAGTCATATCCCTACTATATATCAAGAGACCCCCGTAGTGCCCGTGGGTGCCCAAGTTTTCTGGTGCCCACCAAGTGTTTTTTTAATGTGGGCAGGTCCAGGTGGGGCTTCTGCCCAGAAGAGCTTTGGATTAGCCACAGGAGACTGGATTGGCTGTGCAGGCTCAGACACACAAAAAATCCTGTTTTTCCAGCAGCTGCCACCACAGCATAAGGACCTCCACTGCTGTGTGTAAGCAAGAAAATATTTTTAAAAGGCATCCTGTTAAGCAGAGCTTTTGCCTGAAATCTTGAAGAGTTACTATTACAGTTACGCATAACCTCACTCTCTGACATAGTGTGGCTGGCTCTGCCTCCTGCAGCAGACATTTTTGGCTGGCTCCGCCTCCTGTGGCAGCCATTTTGTGGTTGAGCCCACCACCATGTGTCAGAATTCCAGAGGTGCCTAACTGCAGGAAAGGGTTCAGGACCCCTGCTAAAGATGCCCTGAATGGCTAGGCATTCTAGTCATCATGGGGAAATTAACTCTGACAAAGAGAATTAATAGAAACAGGACTGGCAACTATTTTACTCCAAAAAGAAACATGCCAGGATATCACTTAGTAACAACTTGACATATTGCTATTTTAAGGAAATTGTAGTGGCAGAATTATTCCACTCCAAAATCACTCTGAAATGCTGTAATATGCTGTAATATTTTAAACAAAGATATACCTAAACACCCGACAAAGCATTTGCCAGCTTTACACAATAGCAAAGGTTTTGAAATTATTTACACTGCAGCCGTAAGGCGTTACACCCCATTGATTTCAATGGACTTAAAAGATACATCTCTGCTTAGGACTGCAATGTTATTTACTCGCTTATTTCCCATATTTGTTGCTGGTGCAGACACAATGCGTGCTTGGCCCTTAGCTAAGGTTGAGGAATTGAGAGCAGGCCAAGCTTCCAAAAGCTGGGTGTGAAGCACCCTCAGGGTTTAACCACCATTAACACTGATCAGATGTAACTTCTCAGGATGAAAGGAGACAGGGGGAACATGATGACGTACATGCCAAGGAAAGGAACTGAAAAAGGGCGTGTGCAATCCTGCCGCTTGCTAAATCAGCTGCATCCATTTAGCAATTCTTACCAAGTGTCAGACACACCTTCCATGTGACACACCCATGAAATAATTAGGTTTGGCTTTTTACCTGTTCCAGCTGTTCAGGTGTCCATGGGCTGTCTCCAATTACCCGCTTGGCTGCATAGAAGCTCATCCCTGGAGGAGGCTGAGGGATCCCAGAACCTCCAGAACTACTTGAAGAAGAACAGCTCTGCCCCGATGGTGCATTTTGGCGACTCTGGGATTCATTCAATACATATCTAGCAAGAAAAGGTGCAGGGAGGGGAAGAGACAAAAATATGTAAAGGGAGTTTATAGTCTTACATACCTAGGGTAGAGGAAGGGAAAGGCATAGCAGGAACAGTGCAGACAATGTCTGAATGACAATCAGCACCTTTATAAGACTAGGTGGAAGCCCCATGGGCACCTTTGCCATACATGGCTCTTCAGAGTGGATATCTGCTGTCCATATTTCAAGCTACCTGCCATGGTAGTGCCACAGCATGACAGAAACCAAACTAGTAGCTTCAAATCCCAAATCTGTCATGAAAATTACTAGGTGACTTCGGGTTAGTCCCTAAGGCTTAGCATAGCCTTCTACATAGGGTTGTTGAGGAGATAAAATGGGAGAGGGGAAGAACCAAAATACTACCAGAAGAAATGTGAGATACAAATCAAATAAATAAAATCCAGAATATTATTAATTATGAATACAGGGGAGTGAAGCAATTAGGGATTATTGAGTTCTTGTCATATACACTGTCCATTTCCTTATAAATGCTGTATACCCGACACAAAGATAATAGAATTTTCCATACTGATTTATCTCAGGAACCCCCAAATAGGTTTTAAATAGAAGAGTAAACCAATTACCATAACCTTCATTGGTTAACAGGTTAGCAGGGCCATCCTAAGCAGTTACATCCTTCCAAACCCCTTTACTTCAATGGACATAAGAGCCTGGATAGTGGGTGAGCTTGGATTCTTCCATTTTGATGCTACTGCAGTTCTCGCCGCATAAAGCATTGTTTTTAATATACTTTTATAATGATGCTGATCTATATTTTCTGGCCAGATATCTAGCATTAAATTTTCAGGAGTATATGTAAGTTCTATGTCTAGGATTTGTTTTATTTTCTTTAGGATTTCCAACCAAAAAGGGCGTACCTCGTTGCATAGCCACCAGCAATGTGCAAATGTACCTGTTTGTCCACATCCCTTCCAACATAACGGTGAGTATTTTGTGGATATTCGTGCTAAGATTTGTGGAGTAAGATACCATGGCAAAATGATTGCTCGACAACACTAGATGCACCAATCTGGAATAAGATCTGGAAATCCAGCAATTCAGACTTCAGATCTTACTCTTTAGATCTTCACAGACTTAAAATTAATTCAAGATGTGCTCACCTTTTTGTAGTGCACACATGCCCACCACAGAGACTCATTTAAGTATTATGCAGCAAGCACTAGTTCTTCCTTAACCAGGACTGTAAGTAGGGAGGCCAGCTCAACTATCCTCAGCCATGGTCCCTGCCTCCACTCAACTGGGTGGCAGGGGAAAGGTGGGGGGGAATAAAACAGTGCCCCATGACATCACTTCCAACCATCTAACTGGAACTGCTGCATCACATGACATTCTAGGATTCATGAGAAAGTCTATGGTTACTCGAGGGCTGGCAGCCCTAATTATGTCATGTCTGAACCAGGAAACAAGTATAAAGCCAACAGTCGTGATAGTCTGACCCACAAATCAAACAGTCATTAAGACTTATAAGGAATGCTATCTCTGTATTACCATCTGAAGCACTACAACATGATAAACAAATCATAAGAAAATCCTTGAACCAAGGTACATAATCAACGTCGTCTCCGGATTATAGAACAACATTTCAAAACATGGATCTTCTTCAGGAGATATTATAATGGTGCAAAAGCTCTCTGTTTCATAAGTGCTAGACAACAAGTCTTAAGAAATACTAAATTCAGATAGGACGCTGATCTCAGTTAACATTCAGGCTTTCACTGCTGTCTGCCTTGAAGGGGAGACGCCCAGGATCCATTAGAAGCATAGCAGCATTTTGAGCCTGAATGTTAACTGAGATCAGTGTCCTATCTGAATTCCTTATAAGTCTTAATGACTGTTTGATTTCTGGGCCAGACTATCACGACTGTTGGCTTTATACTTGTTTACTGATTGGGTCGTGTTTGTCCAGATTTATCATGTCTGAACCAGGCCCAGATGAATACACACCATGAAGACCCACTACCCTTGCATAGAAGCAGTAGTTTCCACATGCTGGCTCTTCTCTTAAGCATTAGCACTAAGTGATTTGTCCAGTGGCTTACAAGTGACCTGAGGCACACAAGTCTTATCCTTGACTGTTTAAGGATTTGACCTCATTCCAAGAGAATTTTAGGGTTTGAATACTCGCTAGAGAACTTTAGCAGATAAAGTAGCCAGAGAACAATTTTGAAAATGAAATCTTCTCCTCCCTGTTGTGTGAGCATAACAATCCTTGTCATGCACCAGCACTTAACCAGAAACTAAAAGTGCCAAGTTGCACCATTACTTACCCATAAGGCATAAGGAGGACATCCAACATAAAATCCAATAGCAGCTGTACAGTCTTTGGTTTTTCAGCAAGATTAAACGGAGAAGCTGCTTTCAGAGGTTCGACAGGATATTTCATGTGAAAAAGGGTTGGTATTAGAAGGTGCATTAGGCTGAAAAACAATTATATTTACTGCAACTATATAATAAAACAAGGAGACATGACAATTTTTTTACACTGACAAACGACAGAAACCCAGGCAAGACTTTGAAATGCCTCACAACAGGTCAGCTTTCACTTGATAACTATCATAGCTGGCAATAATAAAGCAAAAGCAACCTCCAGAAATGTTTTAGCAGCAGATTTAAAAATTAAATATTTATTTTGGCTGACATCCCTTTATGTAAATACAAATATACGGTCCAAATCTAGACTTAGAAAGTTTGCCTTCTTATCTGAAAGTGTACTGTATGCTAAACTTTAGAAAGCAACTCATAACTTCTGAGCCACACTTAAGAAGCTTGATCTACATGGGGGGGGGGGGATTACAGAACATAGGTAGGTCATTTAGAAACTTTAATTAGCTCTTCTTAACATGTTCTAGCATACTATAACCTTTTATTTATGTCTCTCAGTTTTCTTATGCTCCACACTACTTATTCCTTGATTAGTGGTTATTTATCCTACTTAAATATACTTTTCTTTATCTGTACCCCCTGATCAAGAGACTGGAATCTATGACCTCTCTCATCATCTATTATGTGTAACAATTTAATCCATTCCAGTCTCTTATGCAGAGGATTGCACTAGAAAGGTTTCTGACAGGATTCACACCAAAACGCCCTCTTTCCCCAGCTCTTCCCTTCCCCCTCCCCTTTGGAGATTCTTGCTATAAAACTGTGGAATATGATTTCATAGCACCTAAATAAGTGTGTCCCTGAACTGAATAGCCCAGGCTAGCCTGATCTCATCTGATCTCAGAAGCTAAGCAGGACCAACCCTGGATAGCATTTGGATGGGAGACCTCCGGGGAATACCATCACTGTCACACAGAGGCAGAGAAATGGCAAACCACCTCTGAACATCTCTTGCCTTGAAAACCCTACAGGGTCACCATAAGTCAGTTGTGACCTGACAGCAAAACACGATGACAACAAAGAAGTGTGCTCTGATTCATGAAAGCTCATGCTAGAATAGTCTTTACAATGCTGCACAGACATCTTGGATCATTTTTAACCTGCCTTGCTACCTATGATGGACTTAAGGTGGCTTACGGTGTCAATCTACCAATCCATGTTAATTCTATAGTGCAAATTTCCTTGTACTGTACCACTTCGGACTGCAAACGCATGAGAGTATTCTAGTTCCGCCTACTTTCAGACAAATTAGTTCTCTGTGTGCAGATAGATGTTCTTATAAAGAAACATTCAAATCATGTGATCCCACATGTGTTAGTCCATGCTGGTAGAGTCCTAAGAGGGCTACACCACATTTTTTGAATATGTACTTGTAGCCTGAGACCGCATTAGGCCTGTTAAACAAAAACAATGATTTCCAGATGGCACACTTAAAATTGTGTATGTGTTAAGGAAAAATAAAGCTCAGAACATCATACCTGTCTTGTTGGGGCTGAGGTTTTCCTTCCATCGCAGTAAGGAGAGTGGGAGCCAGTTCACATTGTTTTTCCACAGGCAAACGAGGATAACCCATCTTAACATATATTATCGTAAAATTCTGCCAAAATACAAAATGTATCTAAATGGCATCTATGTCAAAAAGGGGCAGCCTTAAAAAAATCTCTTTATAGGTTTAATAAAGCATCACAAAGCATGCTTTGAGAAATGCCATTCAAGATTCCATAGTATTTGCCATTCAAGATCCCATAGTATTTGCCAGACGACCAACCAGGTACATAAGAAACATTCACAGCCTCATAACCTTGAGGTGGACTACTAAGAAGTTCTCTAAATGAGGCTGAAGGCAGGAGATCACCCAGACCACATTTATATCAGCGCTTCAACCCTGCAGGGTCTTCCAAATACAACTCAATGTGTTGGTTTTTACTGCTAAAATCCTTAATGGACAGCCCATTAGATCTAAAAGACCATGTCTATCAATATGTCATGCCACAATCACTGCAATTAACTGGGAAAGCCTTGAATACCGCCCTTATAAAATTTAAAACAACAACCAAGCACCTGCATTTTTGGTGGCTGTCCACCACATTTGCAAAATCTGTATGTGTTTCATTGGAGAAGTAGTTATGTTGTTGTATTCTATTAAACTATATTAATTTTATATATAGGGTTTTTAGTATTTGAAAATGTATTTGCCTTTTTCCTTTTACTGATTTTATGGGATCTTAATTTATTGTATTATGGAAATATTGTTAATTGTTGCTTAACAACTCTGGTTGCTGACCATAACAATATATACTACTACTGCTACAATATACTTTCTTGATGGTTTGTCAAAGCCAAACTGATTTCCTGAAAACCCTTTTGAGAAGTCCTTCAAAAACAAAATGGGAATGCTTTAAATCTAAACAAATTAATACAGGTAGTCACGAGCAATTACATTCTTACAGGAAAATTAAGGAGTCTTACACTCATACTTAGATGTAGGGTTTAATGTTTAGAGAATAAGCTTGCCAAACTCTTTCTAGGTATTTATTAACCTCCTAAAACAAAGCATTCCTAAACCTGTTTAGGTTGTACTTGACAGCAAGACTTTCCAAGAAGAATGGGACAAATCATACAGGCAAAAACGTGTTACATTAACAACATTCATTACATATATTTCCATCCATTCCAATGGCATAAGTATTTGAATGTCATTTCACACTATATCGAACCTCCAGGAAGCACTTACTGTAGAAAGGAAGCACTTACTGTAACAAAGGACACTGCAGAAGGATCTTGATACTGGACTAGCAAGGTCTCCACAGGAAGCTGGATTTTGGGACGACTTTTTATGCGTTTGTTTAGATGAACTAGCAGTTCCATCACCTGAGAGGGAGAAAAATATGCCCTTTGACTTCACTGGTCTGGATTTCTCAGTTGCACTTTCCCAATCCTGAAGCACAAGGAGCTAATGGAAAACATACTATATGGCCTATATGGCTGTATACTCAAATTCTTCATATACAACCCTTTTCAAAATGGCACCCAAGTATCATTCCTTTTATCTGCCAATAGAGACTCCACTGCTATACACTATGCTTTACCACTGGCACCCTTAACCACTGGACAATGAAGCCCACAGCTGCAGCATTATGCAGGTAGCCAGCTGTGGCCCCAACGACAGTTGCCAGCCTCCAGGTGAACTTCGTAGGAAAACAACCGTGATATGATAACGAAGTCATGTTTAGGGGAAAATATATCTTCTTTATCCATTATATAATAAAAATGATGTAAGCTAGAAAGGAGGAAAGAGCAGAAAAAAGTTGCAGAAAAAATATGAAAGGTGCAAGGTCTCATCTGATGAAACTTTGAATGAAACGGTCTGTTGAGCGCCAGAACGTTAGAATGACTGGAGACCAATTTATTTCAAAGGAAACAACTTTAATGGTTAATTAAAGGAGATATATTTTCCCCTCAACACGACTTTGTTATCATACCACGGTTGTTTCCCTACGAAGTTCAGCCTGTCCTGTGATCTCTTGTCCTTGACTAGCCTCCAGGGGAAGCCTGGAGATCTCCCAGAATTACCACGGATCCCCAGACTACAGAGATCAGCCACCCTGGGAAAAATGGTGGCTTTGGAGGATGGACTCTATGGCTTTCTTACCCTGCTGAGGTCCCTCGCTTCCCCAAATCCTGCCCTTCCCAGGCTCCATCCCCAAATCTCCAGGAATTTCCCAACTTGAGAGTTGGGAGCCTTAGCCCTGGAGTTCTATCACTGCCTCTCATGTACACAAGTAAGAGCACTGCCTTCCCCTTCAAGGCAGACAGCAGTGAAAGCTGAGATACATCTTACATATCTCCCATGCCCTCATTGTCACTGTTCCCTACATACATGATCATACCAGGCAAAGAAAACCTGAGCCAATTAAATAAATCTTTACCTTTCTTTTTCAGTTGAGCTGGAACAGAACTCTGAAATGAATTCAAGTTACCAGTTCAAAAGAAAGGTTTGTCTTTATTTTATTTATTTTTTATTGGATTTATATCCCGCCCTCCCTGAAGGCTCAGGGCAGCTAACAATGAGGCACGAGTTCCAGAGTTAAAACAGATAAAAACAGCATAAGATAAAACAAAACAATATAGTATAAACAACAAAGTGTCAGTGCTCCATTTATCACAAACTGGAATAGATCTTAATCCAACAGCAACGTTCCAATGGCCTGTCATCCCTTCTCCTTCCAGGGTCACCTCGCACCCCGATGGAACCACATGATGGTGGTAGTGGTGTAATGCTGCATACATTGCCATGATGGAATAGTAGTGGCGGCGGCTCCTACTCAAAAGCCTGGCGGAAGAGCTCCGTCTTACAGGCCCTGCGGAACTGAGAAAGGTCCCACAGGGTCCGGATCTCCTCCAGGAGCTCCCTCCACTAGGTAGGAGCCGCCACCGAAAATGCCCTGGCTCTGGTCACAGCAAATTTAACATCCCTGGGGCCTGGAATCTTCAGGAGTTGTTGACTCCCCGACCGTAGTGCCCTTGGGGGAACATATGGGGAAAGGCGGCCCCTTAGGTAAGCCGGACCCTGGCCATACAGGGCTTCAAAGATCTTTAAAAAGTTATGCCATGGTATGCTCACTTGTCACAAAAAGAGGGGGGAGGGAAATCATAAGCATTCAAGTTACATAATGCTACCATGTAGCAAGACCTACCTTCTTACGTACTCCTTCTTGTGTGCTGGAAAGTTTCAGAAGCACAGGGGGTAGAAATTTGGATATAATGTTCTGCAATTGCTCATCTGTTTCAGCATGACCAAGTCGTAAGAAGACACGTTCAAGCTGATCTGCAAAAGGAAGAGAGAGGGAAAAGAAATTCAGAACTAAAAATCTTTACCAATACACTTCCATTTACCCTATAAATTCCAGAAGAGCAGTTATGCTAATTTGTTACAGCAACCCCACCCCCAAAACAAACGTAATGAACTAATCTTTAGGACTAACAGATTTATTATTGCACGGACTTTTGTGAATTAAATTCCACTGCTGTAAAATCAAAAATAGTAGGGGTCATTTCGTAGAAAAAGAGCTGCAGGAGCTCATTAGCATAACTTATTAGCATATGCCACACCCCCTGACATCACCGGAAGTGTGCACCAGCCCCTCTGACAGGCAGAAGCACCTGGGATCCATTCTTTCCCCCCTCTCCCTTCCCTTCGCCTCCAGGCGCTTCTGCCTGACAGAGGTGCTGGCGTGCCCACAGCCAGCCTGGGTGAATTATAGAATCATAGACTCATAGAGTGGGAACGGACCTCCAGGGTCATCTAGTCCAACCCCCTGCACAATGCAGGAAATTCACCAATATCCCCACACACCCCAGTGACCCCTGTTCCACGCCCAGAATATGATTTAAAAAACCTCGAAGATCACTGGGGGCCAAAGTGGCCTGGAGAATAATTGCTTCCAGGCCCCAAAGTGGCGATCAGCATTTCCCTGGGCGTGTAAGAAAGGGCCACAAGAACTAAGCACTGATGCAACCCTTCCTGCTCTACCTTTGGTGATTTGCCTAAGTTCATACAATCAGCGTTATGATCCTTTTAAAGTGGAAAGCATGATATAAATGCAAAGGACTATTTGTAAGATTATCTGTAAAACACAAGACCAGGACGCATCTCACTTCTGGCAATCACTTGGAGAGACCCTATCACTCAGCTTCCATTGCCCCACACACACACCACACTGGAATAAGAACATAATATCACGCCATACCACATTGCAATAAAGCCCCTACAACTGTATACAGAAATACTGAGCTTCCCTACCATTTGCCACAACTAGCCCACCACACAACCAGGATCAAGACTCCTAAGTGGACCAACAGACAGGCATACACTCATTTGAGAAACTGAGTATTACATTACAACACCTCTGGAACATTACAGATCAGTAGAGGCAGCACTGCACAGTGGTCAGAGATGCAGATTGACATGGGGAGACCCAGGTTTGTATTCTCACTCTGCTGGCTGAGTGACCCCGGGCCAAATCTCCCCTTCTCTACCTAACCTACCCCACAGGGTTGTTGTGAGGATGAAATGGAGACTCATGGGCAGGGTCCCCAGCTTCCCTGGCAGGAACACTATGTTAAGAAATCTCTCACAATTATGCAGCCATAGCAGGCAGGAGGGAAGGAGGCGAATACCTCCAGCGCCAGAGACTTGTAAAGAAAGAGTCAAACTTTGGGGACTCACCCGTGCACCAGAGGGCCAAGGCAGCAGGAGGAAAGAAGCCAAGCAGAAGAGGCACTCAGCCAGCCGCACAAGCTGCGTGCAAAGAAACTCCCGCCGCCCCAAGCCTCGTTAAAGGAGTGCGGAGGCCAGACTCGCAAATGAGAAAAATCAAGCTCAGGGTTCATGGGTCGCATTTTGGGCTGTGGAAGAGGAACCAGCTCCATTCCTGGAGTTCTCTCAAGTTTCTGTGCTTTTGGTTTTGCTTTCGAGCAAGGGAACCTTTACCTTTAACCTAATATATACAATGTATCATAGTGTTAAGGATCTCAAGCTTTCTGGCCTCAAACTTGCATCCTACCCAAAAGGCAATGTCAGTTCTTCCATCAATTTCTTTATTCAGACTCCATAAGCAAATTGCTACCCACTGATTGCCTGATCCTGACAGTCCAGCATTACAGCCTGGACTATGTGTTTCAATTGAGTGCTTCTACCAGAAAAACATCTACTTCTGCTTCATTGACTATGCTAAAGCCTTTGACTGTGTGGATCACAACAAACTATGGCAGGTCCTTAAAGAGATGGGAGTACCAGACCACCTCACGTGTCTCTTGAGAAACCTGTATAAGGGTCAAGAAGCGACAGTTAGAACCGGATATGGAACAACTGATTGGTTTAGCAGAGTACATCATGCGAAATGCTGGCCTGGATTAATCAAAAGTGGGAATTAAGATTGCTGGGGAAAAGATCAACAACCTCAGATATGCAGACGATACCACTCTAATGGCAGAAAGTGAAGAGGACCTCAAGAGCCTCTTGCTCAGGGTAAAAGAGGAGAGCGCAAAAGTGGGCTTGAAGCTCAACATCAAAAAAACTAAGATCATGGCATCCGGCCCCATCACTCCTTGGCAAATAGAAGGGGAAGTCGTGGAAGTAGTGACAGACTTCACGTTCCTGGGATCCCAGATCACTGCAGACTGTGACAGCAGCCATGAAATTAAAAGACGCCTGCTCCTTGGGAGGAAAGCGATGGCAAACCTAAACAGCATCACCCTGCCAACAAAAGTCCGCATGGTCAAAGCAATGGTATTCCCAGTAGTCATGTATGGCTGCGAGAGTTGGACTATAAGGAAGGCCGAGCGCCGAAGAATAGATTCTTTTGAACTATGGTGCTGGAGAAGACTCTTGAGAGTCCCTTGGACTGCCAGGAGATCAAATCAGTCCATCCTAAAAGAAATCAACCCTGACTGTTCCCTGGAAGGCCAGATAATGAAACTGAAGCTCAAATACTTTGGCCACCAAATGAGAAGGGAGCACTCACTGGAGAAGACCCTGATGCTGGGAAAGACTGAAGGTCAAAGAAGACGGGGATGGCAAAGGATGAGATGGTTAGACAGTGTCATAGATGTAACGAACATGAAGTTGAGCAAACTTCAGAGGACGGCGGAAGACCGGAAGGCCTGGCGTGATCTGGTCCATGGGGTCGCGAAGAGTCGGACTCGACTGTGCGACTGAACAACAACAACTTTGCATTAACATCATGTTTGCCTGCTCCAGCCTTGGTTCAGAACTCTCTGATCTCAGAATTCTCTGATTTGTCAAATGGCTATACTGGTGTTAGTAGCACACCAAAGGCAATTCTGGAGCTTCAGAAAGAAGCAAGGCAGGCATCATCTTAGGAAAAGATGCAACATTCCCAACCCCGGAAAGGCATTATGCTCAAGGGGGGGAAACAAATCAGCAGGCAGATGAAGAGGTACATCTTTCTATTGTAGCAACCACTTCCCAACTGACTTCTAGATCAACTTTCCAGAACTTCAGAAAACAGTTTGGGGAACTCTTTGAACAAACACATTCTAAAGTTGTCTATAATGCCTTCGTTTTCTAGGAATGGTTATGGACAATACTGGAAAAAGCTGACCTTCCCTCAGTCACACGTGCCTTGGCAAAATCCAGACGAGATTACTGTAGTGTGCTGTATCCTTGAAGATAGTGCAGAACCAACTGCAAGGGTCCTTACTGGGATGAGCTACAGTGACCATACCAAGACAGTGCTACCCTTACCATGTGCATCAGAGCTTAATTCAGTGTCTTGACAGGACGGGACATTGAGCATCTTTGGATGCAAAGACAGCTGACAGATAATCTAAATGAATACATACATGGCCCTCTAGGCAGGCCATACATCACTTATACGTGATCATCTCAGTGAGGTAGGTAGACTATAAATAACATGAAGAAATAAATAAAAAACATGAAGCTGCCTCATGTCAAGCAAATTTATTAGTCATTCTATCTCAGGACTAATTAATTATAGTATGGCAGTGTATGTAGATAGCCAAGAGATCCTAAAATTACCTGGAAGCCAGAAGTTCTAGTTCTTTTAGCGTTATGCACCACTAGGTGGCAAACTTGTTTTTCAAGCAAGAGACATTTCAGAGGTGGTTTGCCATTGCCTGCCTTTGCGTCACGACCCTAGTATTCCTTGGAGGTCGCCCTTCCAAATACTAGCCAAGGCCGACCCTGCTTAGCTTCTGAGATCTGACAAGATCGGGCTGTCTCAGTACTGTCTTCTGACAACAGTTCTTGGCTCAGACAGAGAAAGGTATCTCCCAGCACAGATGCCAGGGACTGAACCTGGGACCTTCTCCCATATGGCCCCTCCCATATTCTCTGACTCTACCAAAGGGACATGCATTGACAGTAAGGGCATAAAGTTAGACGCCATCACCATTTTTAAAAAGTCATTTGAATACCCTAGCAATTTTATTAAAACAGATTCATCTTTAGATTAACTCCAATTGTCTCTTCTTTCAAAACATCCTGATTTCTAACCCTCTCACATGCACATTATAGTGCATGTACATATATGTATTATTATTTTCATGTATAGTCTATCAAGGTGGATTACAAGTATGATAAAAAACCTTTCCAGTCAATCAATAGGAGGATTACAAAATATAACGTTTAAATCCAACAGCCAAGACTTCTAGTAGAACAAAAATAATGCTATTAGGCTGGGATTGTAGAACAAGGGCAAAAACAGAAAAACACTTGCAAACCTATCTGTTTAAGACAACAAGACAATCAGTGTAGGGC
>NW_015172576.1:131275-150331 GCF_001447785.1 Gekko japonicus
GTAGGGAAGACTTTATCCCTAATAAAAGTCACTTCCTGAGCTGAACAATGACACTGTAGTCCCGCTACAAGAATGCCCTCCTGAACAATTCTGTTTTGCACATTTTGTGAAATGATAGAAAAGTGAGGCCTTCCTAAAAACCTCAGGTGGTCCATTCCACAAAGCAGGAGCCACTACAGATAATGTTCAGGGGTCCATCTGTATCACTGTCTCCATTTCGTTCTAACTCAGGAACGGGTATCCCACAGCCTAGTGATGGCACAAAAGAATCATCCAGTGTGTGCAGTAATCTCAGCAAGACTGTTTTGCAGATAATTCAAATAGTATCAGTACACCATCAGAACATCATATTCAGCACAGAGCAGAGACAGTCGTGTGCTTGGTACATGCCAAACCACATGCATTTATTTTCAGTTCCCATCGGTACAGGAAATCCTGCCAAGGAAAGCTGGCCTTTTTAACAACAGAACATCATTATAAGATTTGCCACAGTAACTGTTTTTGGACAAATTATTTAAGAAATCACTGTAAACCTAGGACCATCATTTTGAGAGAGTAAACACTATAGAAGAAGAAGAAGAGATTGGATTTATACCCCGCCCTTCACTACCCAAAGGTGTCTCAGAGCGGCTTACAAACTCCTTTCCCTTCCCCTCCCCACAACAGACACCCTATGAGGTGGGTGGGGCTGAGAGAGCTCTTGACAGAAATTCTTTTTCAAGAACAGCTGTGCCAGAACTACGGCTTGCCCAAGGTCATCCAGCCAGGATGTGCTTGTGGAGGAGTGGGGAATCAAACCCGGTTCTCCCAGATTAGAGTCCGCGCACTTAACCACTACACCAAAGCCACAGGGGAGAACCCATGTTTTAAAGACAGTTTATATTACAAAGCTTCAAGGATTCGTGTTGTTGATCCTACTAACTTCATCCCAGGAACTTACAAATAATAATAAACAAACATCTTTGGCAAAAAAAAAAATTGGGATAAGTAGTCCTTTCTGTTTGGATTAACAAAAGAAAATGGTGTAGGGAGAAAACACAAAACAGCACAATAGAATCAGCACTGTATTTAACATAGGAAAAATGGTCACGGAATATCTAAGGTAGACCCAAAACTGGAGGGAGAGAGAGAGAGAGAATAGACCAAATCTTGCCCTTACATTTTATTTTTACAATTCTAATCCATCCTTCAGACTCACCATCCCACTCCTCATGGGATCACAAGAAGACCATCAAAATAAGGACAATAAAATAATTTATTTATATATGCATATCCTACATTTATCCCTGATAAATAAATGAAAGCCCAACAGTTTACAACATTACAAAGGGCAAGAATAACCAACTATGTCTTCAGCTGATCATGGATCCATTGGGGTGGCTCATCTATGGCCACAGGCTGCAAACCACCGGCCAAGAATCTTTGTTGGGCTTGCACACAGGGTTACTGTTACAGCAGGGGTGGGATTTAGCCAACGGTAATCTTCCAATCCCACAACACCACTTCCAGCTGCATAAGCAGCGGTGGTATGTCTTCAGCTGATCATGGATCCATTGGGGTGGCTCATCTATGGCCACAGGCTGCAAACCACCGGCCAAGAATCTTTGTTGGGCTTGCACACAGGGTTACTGTTACAGCAGGGGTGGGATTTAGCCAATGGTAATCTTCCAATCCCACAACACCACTTCCAGCTGCACAAGCAGCGGTGGTATCACCGGATCATGGGATGCTTCAGGAGTCTGACGGTAACAGTGCAGTCCTAAAACAGACTTAGACTCTTCAAGGACCACTGAAGTTAAGGGCTCAGAAGAGTATAACTCTGTTTAGGATGGCCCTGTTAGAAACTTAACTTGTTTAGGGCATACAAATTTGGCAAGGATCACCATACCCCTGCCAGGAGTGGGGGATCCCCTGCCCCCAGCAGGCACCTACCCCCCCACACTGCTCAGCCAGCCTATGGGACAGGAGGAATAGCAGCAAAAGAGAGGAGGGGCAGCAGCAATGTACAGACATCACTCCCCATGAACCCAGAAGTAATGTCAGTGCATTGCCAGGCAATGCTGGGGACACTCTAGCATTTGAACAAAACTCTATGGTTAACCACAGAGGTTTTCCTCAAATGCCAGAGTGTCCTGGTGCCACCCATAGACATGCCGACGTCACTTCTGGGCACACAGAAAATGACACGAGAACAGCAAGGTAATTATGTCGCTGGTGAGCCAACCCTCTGCCACCAATAGATCCCCCCACTAGTTGCAAGCCCTGCCTGTCAACTCTACAAGGGCCCCACATTTGGACTCCATCAGGAAACGTCTGATCAAGCTCCACACTCTAGTTGAGGAGAGAGGAGTAAGAAGTCTGTGCAAGCACACCAACAAACTGTGTTCATGCCTTACTGGAGTTTAATTGCAGTTTTTAATGACATCTGAATAGAGCATGTGTCAAAATTCACATCAACTGCATTTTAAAAATCAACCAGTTTAAATACATATGGCAGATTATGGAGTACCATATTGGCAATTTTGTATTATTTATGCTTTCACCATCATGGGGGGCATTGTTAGAAAACCATAATAATATGCTAGAGTGTTGGACCGAGATCAGGATCACCTGTTTTCAAATGCATGCTCAGCTCATTAAACTCAGTAAGTGGCAGTCACATCCTAAACAGAGTTACACCCTTCTAAGCCTGCTGACTTTAACAGAAGACAGTAACTCTCCTTAGAATGGCACCAGCCTATCACAGTTGTTCAATTAAAATGAGGAGGGGGAATATTTTATCTCTGTCCTATATGAATGAAGGACAGAACATAAATAAAAACTAGACTTTTCTGTTTCCAGCACCAAAACATCTTGAGTCATCTCTGATGGGCATGGAAGAAAATAATCTATTCCCAGACATGGCAGTAGTGCAGTGATAGTACAGAGAAAATCCTAAATGGTGCATGGGGAGAGCCAGTATGGTATAATGGTTAAGAGCGTCAGACCCAGTTTTGAATCCCCACTCTGCCATGGAAACTTGTAGGCCAGTCACACACTCTCAGCCTAACCTACATCACAGGGTTCCTGTGAGAATAAAATGGAGAACAATGTAAACTGCTTTGGGTCTGCACCGGAGGGGAAAGTGGGGTAGAAATGAAGTAAATATTTTTTTAAAAAACAACCTGTGTAGAGTCAGTGAATTTTAATGAGGGATTTAAAAGAGCTGCGGGAAATTATCTTAATAATACTTGTCACAAGTACAGGAATTAACATGGTAGAAGACAAAACCCCACAAACTGGAGATAGGTGAAGTACTGAGGGCCCATGATGACATCCTGAATTTTAGAAGCCACTGCAGCGCAATTATTTCCCTGTCACTGGAGTTAATGTGAGAAGCTCCTGGCCACAGGACAGAAGCCTCCCCGTTCCCAGCCCCTTCTTCAGTTTTAGGGAGATGTGATGCTGGGCTCCTCATACATGGCCCAGTGTTTCTCATAATAATCCAAATCTTGCTGTAACATCTCCTGCACCACACATGATACGTGATTTCCCCCCACTATCAAACTAATCTTAATCCAGTGCCATAGTTCTGGCACAGCTGTTCTTGAAAAAGAGCAGTTTCTGTCAGAGCTCTCTCAGCCCCACCTACCTCACAGGGTGTCTGTTGTGGGGAGGGGAAGGGAAGGTGATTGTAAACTGCTCTGAGACTCCTTTGGGTAGTGAAGGGCGGGGTATAAATCCAATCTCTCTTCTCTTCTTCTTCATAATATGTAGCACCCAGGGAAACACCTTCCTAACCTTTTCCCCCCTTTAAAGAGCCTACACATTTTCTTGTAGAAGAGATGTGGACTAAATTTAAAGAGCCAGGGTTAATGAAATAGGGGGCAATCCTGAATTGGAAAGGGGCAATCCAGATTGCTGCATTGAGCTATATATGGGACTACCTTTGAAGAGCATTTATATAGTTCATCTGGTTCAGACAGCAGTAAATAGATTACCAACTGTGCATCCTCCTGTTCTGAACATATTTCAAATCTTAAAAGATCATCCTGGGGTGCCAGTCTGGGACGATGAAGTTCTAAATGGATCCTTACCAATACATCTCAAGGGCCATTTCCTCCCACAAGAGGCTGCTCCAGATACACCCATATACAGAGTGACTAGGGACATGTTTGTTTGTGTGTGGTGGTAACCCAAACTGCAAAATACCCTCCTCATAAATCTTTGCTTAGTATCTTGCCATTTAGGTGGCAATTAAAAACGGTGTAGCTTGCTCAGGCTTTCAAAGAATGGAGTTGCATATCATTGCTGCTAATTAACTCTGTTTAAACTTATGTTTAAACCGAGGGGTTTTACATTCTTTGTAAGTCACCTTGGAGGTTTTTATCATGGAAAAGTAGGATACAAACGTTTTAATAAATTAATTACATTTAAGATTTCCTGGTATGCAGCATCATTTAAAAAAAAATTTAAAAAAAGATGTCAGTAAATAAGTGAAAAATAATTAAAGTCACGGGATGGCACAGGAGAAAAGTTATGTCACATCAACAGGGATGTCAACAGCACTATGCAATAGATACCAATGACATCTTCTTTCCAAACCTCATGGGTTTGTGCAACATGTGAGTTAGAAAGGTTTCCAGTCACAGAATATTTTTCAGAGATAGTCTTTTATTTCAGAACACTACAGTTTTGTGGGTCCAAACATATCGCAGAGCTACCCATGCTTTGAAATGTTAGCCACAAATCACATAAATGCTAAGCATTATTAAATATTTTTCAAAACCAAATGTAAGTGGGGAGATTTGATATTTTATATTTCAAACAGTAGTTATATAAGAGGGAGGAAATTTGTTTCTACCTTAAGGCAACCAAGTTGGAGGAAAACACAAAGCAAGTTTATGGCCCAATACTCTGGTCAGGGATGCCAGTCTCCAGGTGGGACCTGGGGATCCCCTGGAATTACAGCTCATTTCCAGACTACAGAGATCAGTTCCCCTGGAGAAAATGGATACTTTGGAAGGTGGACTCTCTGGCATTGTATCCCTCTGAGGCCCCTGCCCTCCCCAGGTTCCATCCCCAAATCTCCAGGAGTTTCCCAGCCTCGATCTGGTAACCCCCGCACATGCAGAGGCAAATCTTGCCGTTTCAAACATTTAGAAACGGAGGAGTACAGGGCAATGAAAATGCTTATCCAAGGCCAGATAAGGAGATTATAAAAGGAATGAACTAGGGACCGGCAGATTTTAGTAAAGGGTTGTATGATCCAAGCAGCATTGAAATCACAACGATACAGCCAATATAATTAATATAAATACTAATCCCTCTGAATTAAAGTAACCGTGCATAGGAATGCGGCTTCTTCTGCAGAGGCGAGGGAGGGACCTCGGTAGAACTGGTGTGGAATCGTTTTTCAAAGGACGAGGGGGAAAAAATACATTTCCCAGCTTGCTTCGCTACCACATGCCGCAGAAATTTCCTGTCGCAAAGAATCACTTCCCTAATATGCCACGCCTCAGTAATGCAAGGCCCCAGTCGGGGGGGGGGGGGGGGGAGCACTGAACTTGGCAGGTCAATAGAAAGGAGGAGGAAGGGAAACAGGCAAGGCACGTTAGAGAAGCGCACGCTTCCTGGGCATTTGCAGCATCCACTGCCTTTTGCAAAGGTTTGAAAAATTCAAGAGTGGTTCTTTTGCAAGGGGGAAAAAAGTGGGGGAGGCGACGAACAGATTTTCTCTCCCCCCACACCGGGTGCATGTCTAACCTCAGGAGGAGCTAAGAAACTCCTTAAACCGGAATCCGGAAAAGCAAAGTCATTATTCTTGATCGACTTGCACTTTACATGATAATACACCGAGGAGGAGAAGAACACAATCAGAAGTCGTTGATGAACTATGGACGGGGGAGGGGGGAATGATTCAAATAGTTTCCCACCCCTTCCAGACAGCATGTCCCATTTCCAGGGCGGCATACGCTTCGTTTCCCATCCTGGCCTAAGAGGGACGAAGCGCAACGTACACAAAACTAAAAATAATGATAATAATCATATTTTCATGGAGGGGGTACAGAGGACGTCGGCTCATCAGGGCTGGAAAGGTTAATTATGAGGGGGGGGGACTCCGTCCCAGAGCTTTACTTTCATTTTCTCTAATATGACTTTGCACAACAGAGGCCTAAACGCCCAACTCCTCCTCACCCTCCCTCTGCCTGCTTTCTCTTACACATCCTTTCAAGGCGACATCCCTTCATTTTCCGCCCTCCCTCGCGAATGATCCCCCACCCCAGAAGTCTTTCCAAAGCCTTGCGAAAAGCCTCCTCGCAACACCACCCCTAAACGTTCTCAGACACAATTCCCCAAATAAGAGGGCCGGCCACTCCCCTGGAGCAAGGACGCCAGCCCCAAAGACGGCATCCCCCCGAAAAACAGGGAGAGGAAATAAGGCCTGTCCGAAAATCCCTCCGGGCTCATCAGCACCCACAGCCATTTCAGCCCCACAACGACCAGAGAGCACACTTACTCAGTTCGTCTTGGGCAGCAGAGGCGGCCGCAGCCATGTTGTCAGCTGGGGAGAGAAGGAGGGAGAATGAATCTTTCTCCGCCGAGTCCCTTCAGTCAAGGATTGCGGGTGACTTGGGGGGGGGAGGAGATGACGAGGAGGTTTCCCCCCTCCTTTCCCTTCACCCTCCTTTCCCTTCGCCCTCTTCTCTTCCCTACAGCTTCTCCTCCTCCTCCTCCTCCTCTGGAAATCGAGCTGCAGAGAGAAGGGCTGGTGGCTGCTTTTCTCCTCCTCCCTCCTGTGACTCTCCCCTGAAACACCAACCACCGTAAGAGAGAGATAGACAGCAAGCGCTTATGCCCTGCGATTCTCTCTGTGTGTGCATCTACTTTTTATACACACACACACAACCTCCCCCCCCCATGCACCCTCTTTGGCTTTACTTTTTAGTTTTATATTTAGAAAAGGCTGAGGCATCGTCTCACACACACACACACCCAAGCCTTCCATCTAATTTTTTTTTTCCGCGTTCTCTTTCCTTTACTACCGTCAGTCACTCCGCTCCCGGCTTCTTCGGGGAAACTAAAGCCAATAGCTCCACACACGGATGCCCTCGGGGTATTAAAATACGGTGGCGGGGTGGAGCCCTCTAATTTCTTTGTTCGTCCCCCGAAAAATCTTTCTCTCCTCTCCTGGATTTTGCTGGTCCGATTCATATAAATGTTCTTACAAGATGGGGGGGGGGGGGGCGGCGCGCTAGAAGGCACTGACCTGAGTCCATGCTGACCTCCATGGCTGGTGATGTATACTTTTCCTCCAGAGTGGGGATGGGGGAGGGGGGGAAACAGGTCAGCCTCTATTTAAAAAAAAAAAGCTTTTAAGAGTTTCTCCCCCTATCTGCAGAAAGTGATTGTAGCAGCCTGAAAATTTTCTACCTAGAAAGATGCTTGACTGATGCAGAGCCTGGCTTTAGAAAATGGGGCCTGAGGGAATCATTCAAGAGCAAAACGCTAAACACAGATTAGTTACCCTTTAACCATCTTTTCGGGCTTGCACACGGGGTGATTAAAGAATCCCATTGTGAAAAGGATGCGGGTTTTAAAATTCATGTTTTTCAATCCCCATGTGCATAAGAAAAATACTGACACAGTCAGTGGAATCCTATGCAGAGCTATAATGACTTAATCTCATGTATTTCAAGGTGCTTAGAATGACCTAACAGTGCATAGGATTGCTCTGTGTGAGTACAGAAAATGGGATAAGATAGGATTTTATAAAATGATGCCTGGGGTAGAAAAAGGACACAGAACTTTTCCTCCCCCTCACAGGGCTTTAAAAAGGGATTAAACAAATTAATGGAAAATAAAACAAGTTCACTGACACCATAGAAACTAATGGAATTATTCTAGCATATTCTTTCAGTGACTTCTGATGCATGAAATGTACATCCATTAGGGTCATTCATTTATATTTACAACAGATTTACAAATTACAGATATGTTTATATTTACAACAGAAAGATAGGTTGGGGGGGAAGTTACAAACGGTTGTTGTTGTTCAGTCGCACAGTCGAGTCCAACTCTTCGCGACCCCATGGACCAGATCACGCCAGGCCTTCCGGTCTTCCGCCGTCCTCTGAAGTTTGTTCAACTTGGTTGCATCTATGACACTGTCTAACCATCTCATCCTTTGCCGTCCCCATCTTCTTTGACCTTCAATCTTTCTCAGCATCAGGGTCTTCTCCAGTGAGTGCTCCCTTCTCATTTGGTGGCCAAAGTATTAGAGCTTCAGTTTCATTATCTGGCCTTCCAGGGAACAGTCAGGGTTGATTTCCTTTAGGATCGACTGATCTGATCTCCTTGCAGTTCAAGGGACTCTTTCTTCTCCAGCACCATAGTTCAAAAGAATCTATTCTTCGGCGCTCGGCCTTCCTTATAGTCCAACTCTCGCAGCAATACATGACTACTGGGAATACCATTGCTTTGACCATGCGGACTTTTGTTGGCAGGGTGATGTCTCTACTTTTTATCATGCTGTTTAGGTTCGCCATCGCTTTCCTCCCAAGGAGCAGGCGTCTTTTAATTTCATGGCTGCAGTCACAGTCTGCGGTGATCTGGGATCCCAGGAACATGAAGTCTGTCACTACTTCCACGACTTCCCCTTCTATTTGCCAAGGAGTGATGGGGCCGGATGCCATGATCTTAGTTTTTTTGATGTTGAGCTTCAAGCCCACTTTTGCGCTCTCCTCTTTTACCCTGAGCAAGAGGCTCTTAAGGTCCTCTTCACTTTCTGCCACCAGAGTGGTATTGTCTGTATATCTGAGGTTATTGATCTTTTCCCCAGCAAACTTAACTCCAGCTTGTGATTCATCCAGGCCAGCATTTCGCATGATGTACTCTGCATATATATTAAATAAGCAAGGCGACAATATACATCCTTGTCGTACTCCTTTTCCTATGCTGAACCAATCAGTTGTTCCATATCCGGTTCTAACTGTCGCTTCTTGGCCCTTATACAGGTTTCTCAAGAGACATGTGAGGTGGTCTGGTACTCCCATCTCTTTAAGGACCTGCCATAGTTTGTTGTGATCCACACAGTCAAAAGCTTTAGCATAGTCAATGAAGCAGAAGTAGATATTTTTCTGGTACTCTCTTGCTTTCTCCATAATCCAGCGAATGTTGGCAATTTGATCTCTAGTTCCTCTACCTCTTCGAAACCCAGCTTGTACTTCTGGTAGTTCTCTATCCACGTACTGTTGAAGCCTAGCTTGTAGGATCTTGAGCATGACCTTGCTAGCGTGTGATATGAGTGCAATTGTGCGATAGTTTGAACATTCCTTGGCGTTGCCCTTCTTTGGGATTGGAATGTATACTGACCTTTTCCAATCCTGTGGCCACTGTTGCGTTTTCCAAATTTGCTGGCAAATGGAGTGCAGCACTTTAACAGCATCATCTTCTAAGACTTTGAATAGCTCAGCTGGAATACCATCACCTCCACTAGCTTTGTTGTTAGCAATGCTTTCTAAGGCCCATTTAACTTCACATTCCAGGATGTCTGGCTCAAGGTCAGTGATTATACCGTCGTGTTTGTCAAGGACATTGAGGTCTTTCTTGTATAGTTCTTCTGTGTATTCTTGCCATCTTTTCCTAATCTCTTCTGCTTCTGTTAGGTCCCTACCGTTTTTGTCCTTTATCATGGCCAGCTTTGCATGGAACGCTCCCTTGATTTCTCCAATTTTCTTGAAGATAAAGCAATTACAACTGTTGCACTCAGGATACCACCACTTGGGGACCTAGTGGCAGAATACAACGGTTTAAAGCTCTTTGCAACAGTTAGGGACGGAAGGCAGATGTTCGCCGTGTGAACACCTGTAAGTACACTGATTCCAACTGGCACTTATACCGTTGTAAATGCCCCGTCTGAACGCACCCTCTGTGTCATATAGTGGCCAAAACACAGGTGCCATCAGGAGGTCCACCAGTGGGGCCAGAATTCCAGAAGCCCTCCCACTGTTGCCCCCCAAGCACCAGGAATACAGAACACCGCTGCCCCAGATAGAGTGTTCCATCTATACCTTGTGGCTAATAGCCACTGATGGACCTCTACTCCATGTTTATCCAATCCCCTCTTGAAGCTGTCTATGCTTGTAGCTGCTACCACTTCCTATGGCAGTGAATTTCGCATGTTAATTACTCTTTGGATGAAGAAGTACGTCCTTTTCTCTGTTGTAAACTTACGAAGAAGTACGTCCTTTTCTCTGTTGTAAGCTTACTGCTCATTAATTTAATGAGTTCTTGTGAGTTCTCTACCTGCTCCATCCCATGCATAATTTTGTAAACCTCTATCATGTCACCCCTCAATTGTCACTTCTCCAGGCTAAAGAGCCCTAACCTCTTTAACCTTTGTTCACAGAGGTGTTCCATTCCATTGTTTTAGTTGCCCTTTTCTGCACTTTTTCCAATGCTATATCTTTTTTGAGGTGCGGTGGCCAGAACTGTACACAATATTCCAAATGAGGCTGCACCATAGATGTATACAGGAGCATTATGATACTGGTTGATACCGAAACATATCGGGTTGCGAACTAAACCTGGCTTCCTGCCCCTGATGACCACAGCCATCAAAAAACATGCCTGCTCATACCTACATAGTCTCTTCTTCTGTCTAGCCCATCTTGAGTCCTGCCCCTGCAAGTCTGCATTTTTAAAAGATTAATCTTATATGCCTTCTGAATTGTAAAGGTGTTTTTAAAAATAATTATTACTTGGGATTTAAGAGTGATATGATTGTTTAAAGGTTGTGTTGGTTTGTCTCATCCTTGAAATAAAAGGCTGCAGGGCAAAATTGCACTTAATTGATCAGGAATTATGTCATGCAGGTAGAGGACTGAAAAAACAGGAAAATACAGGAAAAAGCAGAGGCGGCAGGTGTTTTCCCCCCCAAGGACATTTTTCAGCTTTTCCAACAGGAAGCACTAAAGAAAAAAACTCATAGGAATTATTTACTCTTTTGGAATGTGTTTAAGGTTTCTGAAGATTTTTTTCCACTCAAAATGTATAGCATGAAAAAGTCTGAGGATTTTTTTCTGTTTGTCCACTGGAAAAATTGGGGAATCTGGGGATTTCTAGAAAAGAACTATTTTCTTTTGAAATGAGTGAAAATTTTTAAGGTAATGTTTTACTCACAATGTGTGTTATAAACATCCTATATAAGATTAGATAATTCCTATATATACTTTGAATATATAAAACATATTTCCAAGAATGTTTAAATTTTAATAACTTTGGCAATAATTGCTATAATTTATTCTTTTTTATATAATATTTTATTTTACCATACAAAAAGGGGATAAAGGGAAAGGTGAGAAGCATAAAACGTCATTTGTTAAACACATTTTAAGGATATTACATAATATAAGAATATAAAAGATGAAAAGGTATAATAATAAAGAATATCATAACAAATTAAAATATAGTAAAATAATCCATACTTCAACATAATATA
This sequence comes from Gekko japonicus, assembly GCF_001447785.1. Classification (NCBI taxonomy): domain Eukaryota; kingdom Metazoa; phylum Chordata; class Lepidosauria; order Squamata; family Gekkonidae; genus Gekko; species Gekko japonicus. The sequence goes on from NW_015172576.1 coordinate 142,758, forward strand.
TTTCCATGTATATTTCCATCATTTCCTGTCTAAAGGGCTAGGTAGGAAAGCATATAAGCAAAAACATAAGAAAGGAGTAAAAAATTTTTTTCTTATCTTAAGAGATCCCCATCCTGCCATAGAAGCCTGCAGGGTGACCTTGGGGCAGTCTCTGTCTCTCAGCCTCACATACCTCATAGGGTGATTGTTGTCCCAATAAAAGGGAGGCAAGGTATCAATAAGAAGTAATCAAATAAACAATCCACAGATATTTAGTAATATTGGCACAGTTCTGCGAGCCATGCATAAGTGCAGCAAGTTCAGCATTTTTCCGTTCTATAGAGGTGACAAAACACAAGTCAATGGGTAGAGACGGTTAATCTGTAGAAATGTTAAACCTTAAAAGTAAATGCATGTGGCTTTCTTTCTTACAGAGAATGTTGGAAAATATCAAATATTTGCAATACTTCATTGCTGATCACTACCAAACCTGGAATAGAATTTTGATGTAACAATTTTTTAAAATATTGACAGCAAGAACTTGACAGTGCCAAATACAGTGTGTGGAGAAAGGTTCTCCAGCCCAGAATTCACCTCAAGGCTTCAACCATTGGGACTTCATCCTGTTTGTGAGTTGGAACCCAGCTGCAAACTGGTAGCTGGCAGGAAGAAGGGCCAGGGGCTGAACCATCAAGCCCAAACACAGATCTCTTTAATGCTTACATATACTACTAACTCTGGCTGAAGTAGGGCAGTGGTTTACCATCTCACACCTTGCAAGAATGTCACACCTCAGGGAGGAGAGGGAAACAGCCAAATTACTAGAATGTATTCTCTTCCTTTGTATGGCAGGGGAGGCTCTCCCAAGGGGAAATTATAAATTCTCTCGGCACAGAGAAGAGGATGTCTTGCTTCTGGAGCAACTCTTTGGGGCGGCACAAGTTACAAAGGACTAAGCTCTTACCTACGGACTCCATCTTGCTCACATGGCTAGGGACAATGGGGAGATATCAAAACATGCAAAGTACTGCTCCTTCAAGTAATACTGGCTTGTGCTAATTAAACATTGTTTAAAATATACCAAGTACAGGGAAAGGGGACTGAGTGTTTTCACCTTTCCTTTGTACCCTTGCTCAGCCTGAATGTTCGAACAGACCATGTGTATTCTTTTTATTCATTTATTAAACTTTCTTACATTTGGAATGCTCTGAGTCTGATCTCTGGAAACATGTCATGCCTATTCAGTCTTGCTATCACAAGTATGGTAACGGGGAGGGGCAGGAGGTAAGTTCACCTTTTCTGGAGAACAATAGCTGAAAACAGCAAAGTTGCAATAGATCATCACTGTGCTAGCTTGTAGGAGTGAAGTGAGAGACACAGCAGCTAGGCAGAGCCTTTCAATGGCAGTGCAGGTACAGAGGTGTTAGACGTGCAACTCTGTTTAGCAGGAAATACTCTCAGAGCTGCTGGTCGCAGCAGGTGGTAACCAGTTTGTTTTTTTGGTACCCCTAGGGAGTGAGAGAAGAGGTGCCACTGCCAAGTAGTGATTTGGGGTGGCTGCAGGGTTTTCCAGCCTCCCTGGGACCAATCAGAAGGAACAGTGGAGCTTCTGAGCCTGTTCTTTCACACAGTACCAAACTAGATTATATCCCTGGGGTTGTGAACAATAGTTTTATTTATTTATTAGTTCAATTTATACCCCGCCCTTCCTGCCAATGTATTATTTAATGATACATACTGTTTGTCAAGTAGTAGAAAATCAGCTTAGCCTTTACAAGGTGTGTGTCATTGGGAGGTAAGTCTTTTGAGTCTTAAAAGACTTGCTACTCTTCCTCAACAGTACTTCAAAGGGAGAGTCCAACAGGTAGGTGCTAAATTAGAATTCATTGAAAAGTTTAATACTTTCCCTCCCCCCAGGCTTGAATAAGGACCTTGGTTTCTTCACTCATTAATTCAACTTTACCTGTATATGATCTTTGTACTGCTCTATTAATGTGCTTCTGTATTTTACTTAGTTAGACATTATGCTTATCTTACCTTGCTTATCTGTCAACAGCTGGTAGTGGTTCTTACCCACTCTGAATGGTCTGATTGGTTGGTTCGTGTTTTTACATTGGCCTCCTCCTCTCTTCTTCCCCACCCCCTTTTCTGTTGCTTGAACTCTAAGTATATATTGAGTTACCTTGGATGGACACTCCATAAATCTGATGAAGTGAGCTCTGAATCAGAACAACTTATGCTGGAATACATGTTGTTACTTTTAAAGGTGCCACTGGGGATTCTTTTTCTGGCTTTTAAAAAAACAGTTAAATAAAAATATTGATAAAACCGAGAGACAAGGCAGTCTTGACAGGACTAGGGAGGAGATTTGGAAATGTTTACTTCCTATGTTATATAAAAATCTCAAAAGACTAGTTGTAATATGAAGCCTTGGGCACAGCAATATGAGTAGATCCTAGGTTTTTTAGAACTGTCTACAATATAAATTATGAGAGACCATACGGCAGCCAATTGCAAACCCTTTCTCGTAACAGGTATTGTTTATCAAATGCTCAAAAGGTATGCCAAGTGTTTCCCCAGACTGATTTACAAGGAAACAAATTAGAAATATTCTGGCTCAGTATTTACTGCTGCTGGGCTGTATATACACTCTAGTTTGGATAGTATCTTCTCAGAATTGGTTTTTCTTCATGGGCTGGTTTAAAGATCATTGGAGGTCCTGACCTACAGTCCCGGGACTCTACATATCTGGTATTTTTACTCTGCTAACATTCACACAGAGTCCTCCTCAAAACTTCTTCATTATTTATGGTATTCTATTCATTGTACAGGCTAATTTACCAGTATTGTAACTGCTACTAAAAATGTGACCATGACCACTGGTCTTGTGATGGAGAAGTTACTATGCTATGAGGCACAGTAAATTTAAGTAGATGTGTACAGAGGACAGAGTGGCTACTATAGTACTCTCAGTATTAAGACAGAGTAGGAAAATTGCTGCTCATCAGTAATTTTCCATTTTTTAGTCCAGAATTTACATTGGTAGAAAGGAAACAGGTATATACACGACACACTTTTAAAAAAGAGCTGTCTTTTTGTCCTACTGGGAAATGGGCTCCCCATATACCTGAGAACAGGCCAGAAGAAACAGGTGCTAAAGCACATACAATCTGTGCACTGTACACTTGTTTTTTTTTAATACATGTATTGAGTAATTCTCATGTTACAGTCAATACGGCTGAATATGTTCTTCAAACTCTGCATTTAACCATGTACAGCTTCCCAGTTTTATTTGTAAAGCGAATAGACGTTGGTTCTTTTGTAAATCAGATGTATGTGTGTACAGGCGTAATCTATTTGTGCTCACTGCAGAGCTAGCATCAGCATACCCAGAGGTGGTACAGATGCCGGAGGGCCACTGTCGGCTCCCACTGTCACAGACACTCCCCCCCACACACACACACCTGTTCACCTCCCCTGCCACCTGTCCATGTGTATTTCCCTGCCCATTTGCTTGCAAGCACTCCCCCACCAATGCTCTCAGCTTCCCAGTATTGACGGGGAAGTACATACAGGTGGTACGCAGTGACAGCCCTCCTGGTCACCACGGCAGTAGCATGCCTCACCAGTGTTCTTAGGGAAATGTCATGAATGTGGTGCGGGCAGCTCTGAGCACAGTCGGGTGGGAGGGCTTGAGAGAAAGGGAAGAATTCACACTCAGGTGGGAGGATGGAAAGGGAGGCATGAGTTGGGGCTGGTGGTAGGCAGAAGGGGGGCCCCTCCCAAAATTTGGAACTGGCACTAGTTCGCTGTACCATGTGAACAGGGCTGCACTGCCGATCCAGCTGTCAGTAGTGTTTACCACAATCTCTCCAAGGAGTCAAGCAAGCAATCTTTGCTGCCGGATCTGGTACCCTTTAAGTAGGGATGCCAGGGACTGAATCTGGGTTCTTCTGCATACAATTATCTGTGCTATTCAACAACATAACTCGGTGTGCCTGTCCTTTTTGCAAGGCAAGTTGGCACTAGGCTGTACCGCAGATTATGAAACATGTTTCAAAACTTATCCTGATTTCATTGGCATTTACTTTTGACAATGTGCCTAAGATTGCAGGCTATTACAGAGTCTCCAGACCAGAGAATACAAACACACAACATTAGAAGGACAAATTTTTGGCTTGCTCCATGCTCCTCTATTCCTACTCACTGCACTGAAACGGTGCTTTACATTCTTTACTTTGACCGTCATGGACCCAAGAGTGGCAGTTAGAACCTACATCTTTATTTAAGCACTTTGCAGGGAAGAGCTTTGTATAAACACTATAGATAAACATAGCAACATCAGATCTCTACATTGTATTGTTATTCACATTTGGGTCTGGAAAAGTTATTTCCATCTCTGCCTGCTGCCAAGATGTAATTTGTTCTCTTTAAATTGCACTGTCTGAAGTGAATGCCCTGTGGGGAGTGAAGGACACCACACAGTCTCTAGCACCAAGTACACAAGTATGTTGTGAGCCACCCTGAGCCCACTTGCGGGGTAGGGTGGGATAAAAATGGCAAAAATAAATAAATAAATGACTACAGAGGAAGCAGTCGAGTTAGTAAGGTGGAACAGGTCAGATTCCGCAGTATCCTTTCCTTTGTCTGTTCTGCTTTCTCTCTGATCACAGATTGCTGTTCTTAGAATAAGCCTTCTTCTAAAGTGGCCTCTGCTCCCCTTTCACACATCTAGCTCATGTGAACATGCAGAAGATTAGAAGGTGGGGGGGGGTTCTCACTAAAAGTAATGAGATTAATCCTTCCCACTGTAGGGGAGGGACAGGGAGGCAGTGAATGTTTTCAAAGAATGTGTCAGAAATGTACACTGGCCATTCAAAGCAGACTTATTCCATTCTATATGAACACTGAAGTCAATGGGCTTTGAAGAATATAGCTCTGCTTAGGATAGCGCCAAAACCTCTCTAATTCCCACATCAGCCCCTTCTTATAATGACACTTGATATCATCATGTCCTACCCATTTAAGGAACAGGGTCCTCTCCTGTTCATCCTCCAGCCCTCTAACAACTGGCTCCTTCCCTATTGGCCTTCACCATTTTGAGTCATGGATTATGTTTATTTACACATTTATACCTGGCTTTTCTCCCCAGTAGGGACCAATGCTCCCTCTAAGCTGTGGAGTCTTGTGAGCAAAAATTCTACTTTGTGAGCTCCTGGCATTAAAGTTGTGAGCAAGCAATTTGGCTACTGCATAAATTAGTGTGCTTTGGAGCCGTCCTTCCTGAGCTCAGACAAAAATGTGTGAGCCGGAAGTTAAAAAACTGTGAGCTAGCTCACACTAACTCAGCTTAGAGGGAACACTGGTAGGGACTCAAAATAGCTAACAGCATCTTCCCCTACTAACTCAGCTTAGTGGGAACACTGGTAGGGACCCAAAATAGCTAACAGCATCTTCCCCCCAGTCAAGTTTATCCTCAGAACCTATACAAATGAAGTGCAGTCCTAAACTGAATAATACCCTTCTAAATGCATTGAAGTCAATGGGCTTAGAAGGGTGTGACTCTGTTTAGGATTGCACTGTTGGTCTTGCAGCAGTTGATGTGAAGGAGTAGCCAGCACCGGGCAGAGGACAAGTTGAAGAGAATGCCATCTCACCACAGGTCTTAAGGAATGCAACTTTGGTGAGGCCATTGGCACCCTATGCTGAGGCCTGGTACATAAAATACCTCAGGAGTTTCTGGAAATATCAGAAAATATTCCCTTTACACTATGCACACTCAGAATCACTTTCCTATCACATCCTTTTTTTAAAAAAGGATTTCTTTCTCAGGTAGAGAATCCTGCCCGTTCTTAGAGGCACTCACTCTCATATGCCAGCATTTTCATTAACAAAAGGCAGTAACCAGTCGATTTTTTAAACTCGCCAGAATCATACCAATTAGAGCACTCTAGCTTGGGAGTTGCAAGTGGCACATCTCCAATTTGGCACTGGTAGGGCTTGCAAGTACGGGGTAATCTGCGATACTCCCCTAAACTGTCTGCCTCATTCCAGAGGGATGGACGTAAAAGGCCTGTCCTCTCCAACACCCCACCCCACCCCTTCTCTGCAGCCTCTGTGCTCTCAACCAGTGTTCCCTCTGGGCTGAGTTTGTGTGAACGCTAGCTCACAGTTTTTTAGCCTCCAGCTCACACATTTTTGCCTTCGCTCAGGGAGGAGGGCTCCAGAGCAAACTAACTTATGCAGTAGCCAAATCGCTCGCTCACAACTTTAATGCCGGTAGCTCACAATGTAGAACTTTTGCTCACAAGACTTAGAGGGAACATTGCTCTCAACCCAGCAACTTCCAGGAGGAGAGGAAGCTGACTGCAGAGAAGGGAAAGTAAAGCCACCACAGCAGCCACGGAAGAAAAGAGCAAGCTGGCCATAGCAGGGTGGTGATTTTATGGCAATTTCTCCACAGCCAGCGGGTTATCCTCTAGGCATGTTGGCAGTCTTACTCTCTTGCCCAGCCTTGCTGTGCCCCATGCTTAGGAGAGAACAAGAAGGAAGAGAGGGAATTGTGCAAGGGCTGGTTAAGGTTCAACAATGGTAGGGAGAGACAGCTTTACATGCCCAGAGCTACTCTGGTAAACTGGAGGAAACTATAGTTACATATTTAGTGGTTATATTGTTGTATGTGTCTGTCACGCATGTGGCTCTTTTTGTTTGCTGGTAATTGTGAATGTGGCTCTCCATGGGTTAGAGTGTTGGGACTAGGATCTGGAAGGCCCCAATGTGTCACAGAAGCTTGCTGGGTGACTTTGGGACCATCACACACTCTCAGCCTAGCCTACCTCATAGGGCTGTTGAAAGGATAAAATGGAGAACGGGAGAATGTTTGAAATCGCTTTTGGACCTCACTGTGAGAACATTAAGTAAATAAAGCCTATGCAGTGCTCAGTCCAGAGTAACTAAAAGCTGCACTTCCTCACTTTTGCACACTGAACCTTTTTTTTAAAAAAATAACAAATCCACAAAGAAGTGCGTTACTTCAAATACACGTCCTTGATTCTTCCACTCCCTTCGCTTGCGGCCTTCTGTGATGCCATCTTTCCCTCACGGAGCACACGCTGCGGCTTTGCTTTATAATGAATCACAGCCCTGGTTGGTCAAGGTCAGCATTGCCTTTTCTGGCCAACAGAGGCTCTCCGACCTCAGGGGTCATTTCGTAGAAAAAGAGCTGCAGGAGCTCATTAGCATCACTTATTAGCATATGCCACACCCTCTGACATCACCGGAAGTGTGCACCAGCCCCTCTGACAGGCAGAAGCACCTGGGATCCATTCTTTCCCCCCTCTCCCTTCCCTTCGCCTCCAAGTCGGGCGAAGGAAAAGGGGAGGGGGAAGATCTCAGGCGCTTCTGGCTGACAGAGGTGCTGGCGTGCCCACAGCCAGCCTGGGTGAATTATAGAATCATAGACTCATAGAGTGGGAAGGGACCTCCAGGGTCATCTGGTCCAACCCCCTGCACAATGCAGGAAATTCATCAATACCCCACCACACACCGCAGTGACCCCTGTTCCACACCCAGAATATGATTAAAAAAAAAAACCC
>NW_015172576.1:151454-151630 GCF_001447785.1 Gekko japonicus
TATTGTTCTGTTATGAACTGTGTTCTAACCTGGGTTTTTATTTCCTTTCTGTAACCTTGAAATGTTTTGTCCCCTGTCTGTAACCTGGAAATGTTTTAAGCTGTGCCTGGAGGGAAGATGAAACCTTCATGAGTTGTATTGAGTTGGGTTATGCTTGTATTCCTATGCTTGGTTTG
>NW_015172576.1:151891-165103 GCF_001447785.1 Gekko japonicus
GTTGCTGTATAGAAATATTTAGAAATATTGATTCCTATAGCTTTCATGTATCCCTTGTGTAATTCTTTTAACCTTCTGTATCTCTGTTGATGCTATAAGGTTCCATGTTTCCCCTCTTGGAATGTAATTGCCTCACCCCCTGGTGTTCTAGCTTCCTATGCCTGACCATTTGCTCAATTGCCATGCCATATAACGACACATGTTTCACACTTCTGGCAGACCTACTGGAGCCTAGTAGGGTCATTTGAATCCTGAAATTGGCCCTTATTAGTCTGGACCCAAAGACACGAGCTCAGATTTTCTGCTTGCTAATCTGTTCTTGCTATCTACTGTCTGTGGACTTATTCTGAAATGCTTTGTTTCTGCCATGTGGCTGGCAGACAAAGGATCCTGGGTTGCAGCTCAACACATGGCTGCATACTGGCACAAAGATGAAACTTAAGTGGACTTTGTTAAAATGGACCGCCTTGGACCCGGGGCTCAGTGAGGGAAGAGAACGTTGCCCCGCCCCCATGCGGGCGACACAGCTGCTGCCGAGAACAGTGGCGGCGGCCATAACTTTTTAAAGAGCCCCTCCCGAGAGCTGGGGAGCCAGAATGACCTCTTGTGTGTGATGTCCGAGCCGCAACGCCGCTCGGACATCACACGCAAGAGGTGGAATTTGCCCCTAGGAGTCCAAGGCCACCCCGGGGCTCAGGGAGGCAAGGGAACGTTTTGCCCTGCCCCACCCCTTGCACTGGCGGTCATAAGTTTTTAAAGAGCCCCTCCCTAGAGCTGAGGGAGCCAGAATGACTTCTCGCATGTGACAGGAGAGGTGGAATTTGCCCCTACAAGTCCAAGGCCACCATCCCGGGGCTCAGGGAGGCAAGGGAACTTCGGGCCCCCCCCTGCCAGCCTTAACTTTTATAAGATTCCCGAAGGAGAGCTGGGGGGGGGAGAGGTGGAATTTGCCCCTACGGTCTCCCCCCTGTCCCAACCAATGTTCCCTCTAATCTGTGGAGTCTTGTGAGCAAAAATTCTACTTTGTGAGCCACTGGCATTAAAGTTGTGAGCAAGCAATTTGGCTATTGTATAAATTAGTTTGCTCTGGAGCCCTCCTTCCTGAGCTAAGACAAAAAATGTGCGAGCCGGAGGCTACAAAACTGTGAGCTAGCTCACACTAACTCAGCTTAGAGGGAACACTGGTCCCAACTGATGGCTGGTGGGAGCAAGGGGCAAGGCTTATGTGCACGCCCCCTAGGCTCCTGACTGGCGGAGCTGTGCTCCTGTGCGCTCAGACAGGAACCGAGGCCTGGGCCTGATCCTCTGCATTGGCTAAAATTCATTCCTCACAATCCGAGCTTCGCCCAGGAAATAATTTGACAATCTTGAACGCGCTGCTGGACTCCAATTATATTCCTAACGGGAACAAACCCGCGTTTAGCCCAAACTTTTCTGCCCCTATCCTTATTGGCCCTTCCGGTTACAATAGCTGCGCCTCCCAACTCTCCAAAGCCACGCCTCTCCCATGCTTCTTCTCCCCGCCTTCTTTCCCTCCTCCACTCTCGCGTCAAGTCCCGACTCTATTCACGTCCCTGCCTGTCACGGCAAACCCCGCCCGCCTCCCCTTTTCCCGGTTCACCGATTGGCCCTTCCTCTTCCCATCCTGGCTCTCCTATTCGTCCCTTTCTTCGCTCTCCTAGCCTGACATTCGACGGCTTGCAAACGTCTGGCTTCCCAGCCAGCCCTTCTGCTTTGTCCACGTTCGTGGGCGCCAGGCCCGCCCCTGTTGCTCCCGCGACTCCTTCAGCCTGGCGTGAGCAAAGGGAGAGGGGGGCTGTGCGTTGGGTGGGCTGCTGTCGCGCGCGCGTGCGGGGCCGTCGCGGCGCGCGCGCGAAGGAGAGCGGTCGGTCGCCCTTGGCTACGGCCATGGCGCTGCAGTGGCGGCGGCGGTGGTGGCGAGCGCCCGAGGGGCTGCGGTGGCTGGCGCTATGGGGCGTCCTCCTGTGCCTGCGGCCGGCGGAGGCCCTGCTGGAAGGCTTGTACTGCGGGAAGCTGGTGTGCTACGACGTGCTGGGCGTGAGCCGGGAGGCGAGCAAGGCTGAAATCGCCCGCGCCTACCGGCAGCTGGCCCTCCGCTACCACCCGGACCGGCAGCGCGACCCGGAGCCAGGCGGCGAGGCCTCGGAGGAGAAATTCCTCCTCATCGCCACCGCCTACGAGACCCTCAAGGTGAGAGAGCGGGGCCGGGACCGCCCCCTCCCTCCTCCGCCCCGGCCGGACTCCTCCGGTAAGACACGTGTACTTGCTCCCCCTCACAACACCCGACCTGCCTACGCCAGCCCTGTGAGGACGGAGCTGCTGCTGCTGGGGCGCGGAGGAGAGTGTGGGACAGGGCTGGCCGCCGGCGCCGCCGAGGCTGGCAGTCGCAGGCAGGACGTTTTAAAGACTAACGGGATTTATTGTAGTGTCAGTTTACTTCCTCAGATGCATTGACCGGGTATATGGGCGAGTTGGCAGATGCATTTGGACTGAAAGCTGGGGGAGGGGTGGTGGTGGTAATGAAAGGATTTCGGTTAGTCTTTAAAGTGTCGTTGCATTGTTACAGAGTGATACCGCTGCCTATCGGCAATTATCCGGTGCACCGTTTTTTGCAGCCTTTTATCATGGTGGAATGTTATATTGTGCCTTTAGTTGTTCATGTTATTATGTATATATATACACCTTGTTTTTCCTGGGATTACACAGTGTGAGGCAGTGCAATCAGGTAGCTTCCTGTTGCTTTGTTATCCTCTCAGCGTCTCAGGAGATAAGGTGAGATCTGGATGTTTTCAGTAAATAAGTCTGGTACCCACAGTTACACCTGCACACAGGTGCAGCAGTTCTCCAACGGATCTCAGTGTTTATTCTCTCAATAGTCTGCATGATAGCCTTATAAAGCTTGGTTAGTAATACTATCCCCGCATTGCACACAAGGAACTAAGGCAACCGTAGCAGAGATCAGATTTTCATAGCGGATTTCCTGATAAGAGAAAGGGAAGGGTAAAATATGGCTTACAGATTGAGCCCTTGACTTTATATTAAGAGTATGGGGAAGGCACCCTCACAAACGCGCATGCGGTTTGTGCTGTTCCAAAGAGGAGTACCTCTAGTACCTGTCACTGCCCCCCCCCCGTCACACAGGCCGGATATAGCGGGGGGGAGGCGTGGCTAATTATGCGCTCAAATGCACCGGCGGCACACCATGGGTCCTTCCCTCGGCGCCGGCCAGTAAACGAGGGACCGGAGGGGAATGCCGCGCGCTGGCGTGATCACACCATCGCGCGCTGGCGCGATCACACCGTGCGTCTGGAGGCAGCCCATGGCAAACGTTTATAGTACCTTGGAGGTACTAGTTTTTTAACGCGCATCATCGGCGGTAAGTCACGGGTGCGCTCCACTTCCCAGATGTTGGGGTGTGATCGCACCTGGATAATCTGCCCACCATCCGTGCCTCTCCTGCGGCAACTTTGCCGTGTGACCGGGGCCACTATATAGCAGGAAAAGTGGTTACTTAAGCCAAAGAATGTCCGACCTGCATGGGAAACAACTTCTGAACTGAGGGGCATTTTTCAAAGCAATTTGTAACCATCACGCAAGGCATAAACAAACCAAAAGGTTCTCAGTGTGTACAGATTCTTTGGGATGCGTCAATCCATTTGGATTGAAGTCAAGCTATTTAGGGATCAGAAATTCAGTTTTCTTTGTCAGTAGTGTCCCCTTATTATTTCAGTTGTCTTGAGTATATTTTGAATGAAAGCAAAAATTTTAATTGGTTTGTACATTCATTTTTGAGATTCTAAATCAGGGTGCTCTCAAGTCTCTTATGTAGACCGGTATCGGGATTTTTATTTAACATACCAAGGCTTCTAAGTAAATCATGCAGGCTGTTGGGATGGGTGAAGGAGAGTCATGTATACACAATATCTGTAAAGTGAAGGGCTGGAGAAAGGAGTCAAGGGTGTTCTCAGAAAACAGCCAAGTTGTGTGAGTTAGAAAATGGGTCCTTTCCCAAATATTTCCAGTTCATGCCGGCAGTGACTGAGAGATGCTTATTTGCCAGCTCTCAGGGCTGCCTGGAAATAGTCTTTATTGAAATGTCCAGCTAAGTGCAAAGCTGCTTGTGTCTTTACATCATCAATTATTTGTTGCTGTGTTTTTTGCTGTCAAATCGCAGGTGACTTATGGCGACCCCATAGGGTTTCCAAGGCAAGAGACATTCAGGGGTGGTTTGCCGTCGCCTGCCTTTGCGTAGCAACCCTGGACTCCCTTGGTGGTCTTCCATACAAATACTAACCAGGGCCAACACCTCTTAGCTTCTGCGGTCTGACAAAATCAGGCTAGCTTTGTCTATCCAGGTCACGTGATTAGTTATATACAGTTATTATGTATGGTTAAACCATTCTTTCAAACTTAAAGCCCATCTGGTCCAACAGGCTTAGTTGGGGGTTGGGAGCAGGTGGTAGTAGAGAAAATTTATGAGCTATACATTCACATAATGAGTATTGAATATTGACAGAGAACTTCAGTAGGGATAGGAAGTACAATAAATACTTAAAAGGAAAAAAATAAAGATATATAACATAGGATGCAAGTTACTGAGGAATTACAAGGTGTAGGTCATGTCCAATTCTTTTCTGGTCAACAGAAACGTGGTAGAGTTGGTGATCAATAAATCATTATCGAATCGTAGGAAGGTATTGGCATAAAATTAATGCAATGTAAGTGCATTATGGATGAGAAAAAGGTATGCAAAAGGAAGATGACCCTGAATGTAAGACACCATCTCCAAATGTTATACCAAAAAATATTTTTTAAAATTAATGGACATAACTATAATTTATAGGCAAATGTAAAATGACCCCATAGGATCACTACTGTGTACAGTTCTTTCTAGGGTTGCCAGACCCCCGATCGGGGCGGGGGTTCCCCTGACTTTGGGGGCTCTGATCCACCACTGGCCAGTGGGGAAGCCCACCCCTGAACAACCCCCTCCCATGCCAACAACATCAACACAGGAGGGGGCTGTTTGGGGGTGGGACTTCCCCACCAGCCAGTAGCAGATCGAAGCCCCAAAATCGGGGTAAATCCCAACCTCGTGCAAAAGTGGTATTATCACACCGGGCATGTCATGTGGCGACACTCTAGCATTTTGCCCCAAACTCTATGGTAACTACTATATCTGTTGCCCTGCTGTCCCCATTCCTGAAAGGCTCCCTCCTACCCCCCCCCTCGACTTGGTGAGTAGACCTGGCAACCCTAGTTCTTTCCTTTCTTCCATATAAGTGAATGGCTGCTTGTAATTCCTAGGGAAAGGCTGAGGAATACACTAGACATGATTCTGTTCTTGCCTCTGGCGATCATTTCTGTACAATCCTGTCTTGGATTCTGTTTCTTGGTCACTCTTCTGTGTGGCAATGAGTGGGATGGAACATTGCAAAGAGACACTTACTGTACGTATTAGTGGGTGGTAATTGTTTTCCAACCAGAAGGAGATCAGTAATGACAGAGATGCTGCCCAAAAAACACCTCTGCCATTATCAGTCTTGCTTTAACATACTGTAAGCAGAGGTAAAACAAGGAAGAGTGTAAGGTTGCACACATACGTGTGTGTGTGTATTTGAACATAAATCACAATTTACTTGCGTGCATACATTAATTCACAGTTGTGCCCCACTGTCCATTGAATATACAGATGGTGTGTTTAACACTGAGAGAACTGGCCTGTACTGTGCACAAGAAGTATGTAAATTATTGGCTGAGGATAGTTGCAGAAGTTAGCCATGTTGGTCTGCAGTGGAATACCTAGAGTTAAATCCAGTAGTGCCTTTGAGACCCACAAGATTTGGGGGGTATGAGCTTATGGTGAAGGGAGCTTTGCCTCTCTAAATCTCATACCCCTAAATTCTTATTGTTGTCAAAGGTGGTACTACTGAACTCAAATCTGGATGTATAGGCCAAGGTTTTTCAGAGGATACCAGTTAACTCCCTCTAAATCAGAGGTTCCAAAACTTATTTGGCCTACCGCCCCCTTTTCAGGAAAAAAAATTACTCCCCCCCCTCCCAAAATCTACCTTGAAAAAGTAGAGAAAAAGATGTAGGGACAAATTTGCACCCAAGGCTCCTACCGCCCACCTGGATCGTCCCAGTGCCCCTCAGGGGGGAATATTGCCCACTTTGGGAACCAGTGCTCTAAATGAATACTTTCCTCAGTATATAAAAGTTTGGCTTTTTGTCTGTGGTTGTAATGTCCATTAATAGGCACAAGCATGTAACTTTTTGTTTGCAGCATTTATTGCACATATAGTACTTACTGCATTTGTTTGCAAGTTTATTTTGACAGTATCTGTATAAATAACAAAGGCACATTCTAAAATAGCTAATTTAAACACTAGCTTCTTTAAACTGTAGCATGTTTCTGGATATAAAACATTACCAATTGCTCTTTGTAGGATGAAGAAACTCGTAAGGATTATGATTACATGTTGGATCATCCTGAGGAGTATTACAGCCATTACTATCACTATTACAGCAGAAGACTAGCCCCCAAGGTAGACGTCAGAATAGTGATTCTAGTCACTGTCTGTGCCATCTCAGTTTTTCAGGTAAATATATTTCTCCTGACTGTTCTAGTATTCCAATATGCAAAATATTAAAATAGCTTGTTTGTTATGAAAAGTTAATAAATGGCCGTCTCTTTGCTGGTACTGTCTGCTTCTCCCCACTCCCACCCCCCACTACCTGGAAGTGAGTTGTTTGGTCTTAAATCTAATTGGCTGTTCTGACCTTGAGACATGACATACCTGAGAAAAGCTTGTGGCCTATGAAAATATTGCATCAGCATTCCCTAAATTTGCAGGCCATAAAATGTGGAAGTAGGGGAAGGAGCTACAAGACTTCAAAAGGTATGCGTGAGAGAGAATGTAAAGCTATAGGAATGCAAAAATTAGAAAAGGACAAGTTTACATGGCGCAGTCCCAGATACATCCTGAGTACAATAGGAAGAATAAAGTTGCATGGACAGTGTTCTCTAGGATTAATACACTATTTATATTCTAGTTCTTCAGCTGGTGGAGTAGCTACAATGAGGCTATCAACTACCTAGCAACTGTGCCAAAATATCGTATACAGGCCACTGAGATTGCCAGGCAACAAGGGCTGCTGAACAGACCCAAAGAAAAGGGCAAAAGCAGACGGTCCAAGGAAGAAATCCGCAAAGAAGAAGAAGACATAATCAAAGATGTTATCAAGAACAAAATAGATATTAAAGGAGGCTATCAGAAGCCCCAACTATACGACATACTCTTATTTCAAATCCTCCTAACCCCTTTTTACGTGTTTAAGTACATAGGATGGTATTGTTGGTGGATTTATTCTTTCAATATCAAGGGACAAGAGTATGGCGAAGAGGAGAAGCTGTATATCATACGCAGATACATGAAAATGTCACAGTCTCAATTTGACACTTTGGAAGATCACCAGAAAGAGACTTTTCTTGAACGGCAGCTCTGGATAAGAGAAAAATATGAGGTAAGTGATGCTGGCAGATGAGAGGTTGAACTTGACCTGATGTTGGCAGATGGAAGGTTAAAGCTGACCTAATTAGCCTGACATTATACATCGCAGGTATACAAGATTTGGTGCCACTGACTAAACTGTTCAGTTACGTGGTTCCTTGGTGTTGGTTCATATAATAAGAACAGGCTGCTTGAAGTCTTAGGAAAGGGCATCCTATTTCATATTAAAGTTGTCCAGACCTCACCCACGTGCTGCCTTTCTTGAATATCTGTGTAGCCATTTAATTCTCTGATTTTTTTAACCTATTATTTTAATTGATGGTATATCTACACTTTTGTATATGGCATGTGATGGACAGTGCAGCTTAAAGTAGAGTGATCAGGTCAGATGGATTTCATGTCTGTTCCAGAGAGAGCACCCTTTAATAAAAGGGGTTTATTTATTTATTTATTTATTACTTTCCCCCCCCTAAAAATAATCCAAGGAGTATTATAATTACTATTTTTTTAAAAAATAAATAAAATCAAACTGCAGCATATAAAAAGAACAATAATTAAAGCTGACAGGGTAACATTAGATCAGAGAAATGGCTCAGAGGTGATCCTTTAGCCCAGGGTCCCCAGTATTTTTGAGCCCATGGTCACTTTTTGGAATTCTGACAAAGGGTAGTTGCAACAACCACAAAATGGCTGTCACAAAATGATAGTAGCTATTTATGGAAGGACACTGTCAACATTATACCATAAACATCAAAGACTGGGAAAGCCCTGCTTGGCCCCACCCTCTTTCTAAAGACACTTGGGCACCAGGAAAGGTGCTGGTGGGCACCATGTTAGAGACCCCTGCTTTAGCTAGTGCCACGGACTAGGCAGAATGAGACCTCTTCACTTGCTGCTTGAGCCTTTGAAGAGCCTTGAGTATGCTTCTTATCACACTGAACACACTTTTGATTAGATGGAATGTACGGCAGGGCCTCTTCAAAAGACCTTGGGGTCCATCCCAATAAATAGAATTCAAAAGGTGGCAATGGTTTTAATATCTTTCACATATAATTTTTTCCTGTATCATCTACTGAGTAATGTTGTAAAATAGGTACTGAATTCACCTAAACTGTATTTGGCATTTAGTTATTTTAATATGTTGCTTTTACACAATCCAGAATAGTTCAGCTGAAATAATGGATACTAAGTAGGCGACCCTGCATTTGATCTTGTCTGAAAACCTTTAAAGAATATGCTGTGCT
Source organism: Gekko japonicus (assembly GCF_001447785.1). Classification (NCBI taxonomy): domain Eukaryota; kingdom Metazoa; phylum Chordata; class Lepidosauria; order Squamata; family Gekkonidae; genus Gekko; species Gekko japonicus. The sequence continues at coordinate 160,671 of NW_015172576.1, forward strand.
ACACATGGAGGATTAGCATTATGTTGCCTCCACTTAAAAACCTCTTTCCTGCTCCTGTAGCTTTACAAACAAGAACAAGAAGAAGAACTGAAGAAAAAGATGGCGATGGATCCTCGATGGAAAAGATATAGGCGGTGGATGAGGAAGGAAGGCCCTGGAAGATTGACATTTATTGATGATTGACAGTTGCTGTAATGTGTACAGTCCCTGTTACAGATGATTGGCAAACAAATCCAGACCTAAAAGAGAGTTTAACTGCTGTCTCTCAGCAGTATTTTTTAAAACTCAGGAATTAATCAGGCAGGAAACTAGTACCATTTTATGACTTTTATATATATATATATGTATAAAAATAAAAGAAAGTCTGCTGATCAGAGTTCATTGTTTTGTTCAACCATGGATAAGGAATGGAATTAAAAAGTACATTTGGCACGGATCTCTAATAGCCTCCATATTAATGAGAAAATATAACAAAAATGTGGATGACATCAAAACACTAAATTAGACGATGAAAAATTAGGCTGGAACAGTCACATATTGGGAGGCTTGCCTGAGGCTTAAGTTATTCTGCTTCCTCCCCCACCCCATGCAGCAGCAGCAGTGGTAGCGGTGCTCCCAGCCACCCACCTACTTCCTGTTCCCCTACAGCAGCAGCAGCTCTTCAGGAATCACAATGGATCTCCCACCTACAGAGATCAATTTACCTTAGGGCTGCCAGCTACAGGTTAGGAAATTCCTGGAGATTTGAGGGGTGGAGCCTTGGGATATAATGCCAGAGTCCAGCATCCAAAGCAGCCATTTTCTCCAGTGAGACAGATTTCTGCTGTCTACAGTTCAGTTGCCATTCTGGGGTGTCTCCAGGTTTCACTTGGAGGTTGGCAGAAGTCTAGGGTTGCCAGGTGCCCCTAGCCACCAGCAGGTGATAGGGGGTAAGGTTGCCAGATCCAGGCTGGGAATTTAGCCCTTCCCGTTTTAAAAAATCTTTTTGGGTTTTTCTGCAGCCCCACAGAGTCCCCTGAGTCTGTAGAAAAAGGTGTTGGGGAAGAGTGAGCTCTCTGTTGGCAGAAATAAGTATCCACACACAAAAGGGACTTTGGCTATTAGTATATATATAATGTTGATGGAAGTTAACATTAACCCTTTAATATGAGTAAGTGGTGTAGTTGCACCCCTGAAGGTGTGTACCATAGGCGAGTGGTTTATGGTAGAGTTCAACATGAATAGGCTTCCCCCAAACCAAACACTTCCTGAAGTGTGTCGGAGGATCTTGTGCATAACTTTATATGTTGCTTACTGCACTTGTGCTTTCATCCTCCATTGGCAGCTGCTGTTTGCACAGTATTTTGAAAAGCTGCATCCATAACAGTCAAGGTATGGACATTTCAGATGGCCTGGTTATGTTATTTTATTGATGTGCTGATTCACATTGAAGGGTGACAGTGTGCTGTTAAAGGTAGTATGAGTGGGAAAGGGAACCAGAAGCAAATGGCCTCTTTTGGTAGATACTTTTAATTCAAATCTTTTGAGAACTTGGTACTTTATAGAGTGTTGTCTGCATAACCCTAAATTCATGAATTAGCAAATACCTTTGCATAAGAACAGAAGAACTTACAGAAGGTGAGTCTGTTGAACATTTGGTTTATTTCAGCTCCAGGAGAAATTTGCTGCAGCACATAAAAGTGTATATATTTCCCTCTCTCCTATGGCACAATAGTTAATAGTTAAAACCAAAGGATGGCTGCCTTGCATGGCACTAAGTCTCTGCTTGGAAATCTGGTTATTACAAGTACAAGAGCCCCCAACATGCAACATGACTCGCAGCAGAGAAGACCCTGCAAACCTTGCTTCCCCTGTTCCTGAGGTGCAGCTTTACTTTGGAGCAGTATGGAAACATCAGACTCTGGGTTATGTGGCATCACCAGGACCTCTGGGCCACCTTTTTTGCTGACACACATACAAAGATGAGCTGTACCTGAAACCTGCTTAAATGTTATTATTTTTTTGTTACATAGATATAATCTCCGGTGAATATTTAAAACAGCTCTGTGCCACCTTTTCCACCCAACTCAGCATTTCCCAAGCAGGGAAGATAATGCTTCAAACAAACATTTCAGATATCTGAACATTACTGTGCTTGTTGAGCTGTGCGGTTTATAAACAAGACATACTTATATATACACCACATATAGATGTGGTGGGAAGTTAGATGCTCATAAACTTCCTAACTCTTGTATGCACAGTGGTTAGAATGCTAATGCCACCTTTCAAAGAATCAGTGCTTGCTTCCCCTGCATGGAGTTTTTCTGCTATTTGCTGTTCCATCCTTGAAATTAAACTGATGCAGAATTCCATGATTGGATCTTCTAAGTGTTTAGTGGACCAGTTTTCAGGATGCTATATAACTTTCTGTTTAAGGCGCACATTCACAATAAGAACATAAGAAGAGCCATGCTGGATCAACCTAAGGCACATCTAGTCCAGCCTTCTGTTCACACAGTGACCAACCAGCTGCCTAGGGAAACCCAGAAACAGGAAGATAGCAACAGCAGGATCCTATCTGTGCTCCCTAGCAACTGATGTATGGAGGCATACTATCTGGTTCCTGCCAACCTAGCAGTTCGAAAGCAAGAAACTGCAAGTAGATAAATAGGTACCACTTTGGTGGGAAGGTGACAGCGTTCCGTGCACCTTGGCCTTTAGTCACGCCGGCCACATGACCACAGAGAAGTCTTCTGACCCCGCTGGCTCTTCGGCTTGGAAACAGAGATGAGCACTGCCCCCTAGAGTCAGATTCGACTGGCATTCGAGTAAGGGAAACCTTTACCTCTATTATCTCTGGTACTGGAGGGAGTAGATATCCATAATTATTAGCTATTTATAGCGTTATTTAGCATATTTACATAGATCTAAAGATGGAAGAGCATTACTGAGAATTATGCTCAAAACAAGTAATGGTGAACTGACATGTAATACAGCAGGCAGACCCAGATGATGTGTTACCGATCAACTGGTAACAAGGAACTCATAGTTGGCTTCATTCCAGCTGCCAGCAAGCCAAGTCCCTATCTTTGGAACTAACAACCACTGGCAGCCCAGACTATTAACACCGAAATGAGCTTGACGATATTCCACCACCTGTTTTTACAAACCAGATGGGGAGGGTGGTCAGACTTGCAGAAAATGGTAAAAATTGATGGAGGTGTCTGACAAAGCTGGAAACAAAGCAGTCATGGCTGGAATGTATGGGAACCTGCTTTTCTATGTGTAAGTTACTTTTCTAAGTGTGACCCGTGAGTTCTGGGAAATTGAACATTATAAAGTACGGTTTGATGTTGGTTTGTGTGAAAAGGCATGTTCAGTGCAGGGTACGATGATGCGGGAGGCAGGGTGGGTTCTGATGTGAAGACTCTGGGACCCACAACAAGCCATCTAATCCTGTCGGGCCAACTGCGCTCCTCGCGCCTTGCCTTCCAGCAGCAAGGCCGTTAGGAGCAAGGAGTGGGTTTACCTTCAGAAGGGCTGAAGAGGCGCTCCTTAAAGAGCCACGGCCGCCGGCGGTTCCCTCGCAAAAACTTCCCTGGCCTCCTGCCAGCTCAGCCGAGTGCCCCTGAGCTCCTAAGGGCGGAAGAGATGCTCTTTAAAGAGCCAGGACCGCCTGCGCGCCAGCGCTCCTGGCGTCCGCCTCCTCCAGCCCCCCCAGATCTCACTTGGCCCGTGAGTGCTGGAGAAAGCAAGCCAGATGATTCTTGTCTCAGCACGGGGCTGTGCAACCAAGTTGGGGCGCAAAAGCCAAGCCAAGCTCTACCCCTCAGCAGGGAAGGGCGCAGCAGAGCAGCCTCTCTGCCAGGCGAAGAAGCCACAGGCGGTGGCATGAGAGGGGGGTCTGGCAGTGAGGAGCCAGCAGGATCATGGGGGGTGCGGCTACTCTGCCTCCATCAGGGCTACTTTTTAAAGGGAGCTGGAGGGGGGCACGCATGTGGGAGAGAGAGGCTTTCCTTTCCTGATTCCCTGATTACTGAGAGAGGAGGAGATGGAGGCAGGGCGAGGGGATGGCTGGCTGCGATGTGTGCTGCTGCGTTGTGGTGCACACCTGCTGGGATTGCGCAGCTCTGAAGTGCAGAGCCCAGGGAGAGTCAGCAGGGCTTTTGGAGAGACCTGGGTGAGAGGGGTTGGGAGGGGAGGGGCAGGGCCGTAGGCCAGTCCGGCGCCCCCCAGTAGGGGGCGCTCGAGGCACGCGCCTAAAACTGTCGAAAACATCCCCGCCTCCCCCCCCCCCCCCCCTCCCGTTTGCCCTGAGGCTTTCCAGCTTCCTTGTCAGCTCTCTCTGGGTGAGGCAAGCAGGACCCTTCACGCCTTGTCTCCCAGCGGAGAAGACTGGTTTAGCCTCCAGAAGGGCCGGGGATGCGCTCTTTAAAGAGCCAGGGCCACCCGCG